>NC_083760.1:62125101-62425101 GCF_963514075.1 Conger conger | reverse complement strand
AAAGAAAGTTTCCCTCAAAAACCGAAATAAAGATTTTTGAACATCAAGGTAACAGTTTCCTGCTGCTAATACAAGCATGCATTACATTACATCACATTACAAGCATTTAACAGACGTTCTTATCCAAAGCGACGTATAGCAAAGTGCACAAGCAGGGACAAATGCGCTGAATACCCCAGAAGGAAGTACAGTTCCAAGTGCTAGGAGAGACTATATAGATAAGAACTTGGACCATGTACATTAATCTGATGAGAACAAACAAACAAAAGTATCAATAAACAGTCTAAGCAAACATAATGCTACCAATAATAAAACAAGTATATACAAGTGCGATAACTGCAATAAACAGCTTACGTAGCTAATTAGAAATTACAGGGAGGTAGGGGGTGTTGGGAGAGGTGCAGCCTGAAGAGATGCGTCTTCAATAACTTGAATAACTTGAAGAGTGTCTGCTGTTCTGACCCACACGGGAAGGTCATTCCCCACCATGGACCCAGAACAGACAGCGTCCGTGACCGGGTTCATTGTATGGATGAGTACACACACACAGGAAGCTGCGGTGGTGCGTGAGGTGACCTCTCACCCTGTGTGTGGCGCTTCAGAAACAGGCATGCGCTATTTCGGCGCCCCGGTGTAGCGGGCGCAGTTGTCACGGTTACCTGGTGCGGCTGCGAGCTGGGCCATCTGGCGTGTGCGGGGGAGCCGTTGGTCCTGGAGGCCGGCGCTTGCTGTAATCACACAAAATACCGCACCGTCAGCAGAGTGACGACCTTCCCTCCGCAAGCTCCCACATCCCGCGCTGGAGTCCCCCTACCGCTCACTGACCTTCTCCACTCACACACACGCGTGTGAATGCAACACACACTATTCTTCTCTCTCACACACAGACAGAAAACACCTTCTCTCTCACAAAGACCCACACGCAGAGAGAAAACACCTTCTCTCTCACAAAGACCCACACGCAGACAGAAAACACCTTCTCTCACACACTTAAACGTACACAAAGACAAAGGATTTTCTCTCTCTCACACACAAGGTAGGACGACTGTGATTTCATCATTAGGGAGGTACACTGGTTTTATCAGGCTCTTAACACAAGAGAAACCACGTGAACTGCACATATATGGATATACTGTACGTTGTGGTAATGAACAAGTGGCTCTTGGTAAAGAGCCCTATGAATCATAAATCACTGTTCTTCAGAACAATCTTTTTGACCCCTGGAAGCCAGTTAACGACAGCATGACATGATCACGCAAAACCAACAGTCCATCAGTCAGTCTGAGGTCATTTTGAGGAAGCACAGAAGAAGTCAAATTGATGATATAAAAATGATGAAACTACTTTAGTTCACCATAGGAGTGCTTTATTATTGCAGGGATTGCATCATTGGGCCATCATTTGCCTACAGAGAGACTGTGAACACTTTTCAAACGGTTCTTTGTCAGAAACCCTCTATCACAGCCTGGCCTTAGACATTAACAATCAATGAAGGCTTTTTTTCAGTTTTGATTCAAATTTGCCAGCTGATTCTTTTCTTGTACCCTTCTTCTACACAAGATAACATGTCTTAACAGCAGTCTGTTCTTTTCACATCCTTGTATATCGGCCTATGTCAGTGGTTCCCAAAGCACTCCAGGGGTAAACAGTAAAATGTTCAGTGTTAAAACAAATCTTAGAGTACATATTGGACTCATACAGTGAAGTCCGTTAGTATTTGGACCATGGTACAATTTCTGTTCTTTTGGCTCTGTACTCCAGCACATTGGTTTTGAAGTGAAATAACCGTTCAAGTTTAATCTGAGGGTATTTGCATCCATATCAGGTGATCTCTGTTGGATTTACCTCCCTTTATATACAGTCCCCCCATTTTAGGGTGCCGAATGTAATTGGACCTATTGGACAGAGTTGAATTAACACTGGATATTTTACCTCCAGCCAGATCTAGGTATTTGATGTGTTCTATCTCAAGCACAACTGACACAACTAAACAAGGACTTGCTGAACTGTATCAGGTGTGCCTGTATCTGGCTGGGGGTACCTGAGGAGAGGATAGGGACCTGACCTACTAAATTATGGGTGCACTGAGATGACACTTTTCCTCGGCCGAATCAGGTACTGCCTAAAAGAGTCTGCCGATACCAAGTACCTGTGACGATGGTTTAAAAGGTGAATATTGTGCTGCCACCCTTGCCAACCACCAACCGTTTCTCAGGTCCTCCCATAGGAATACAATGTTTCTATATATACATTAGTGTGCAAATATTGTGCACCCCTGGTCAAAAAGCCTTTTAAAATTAATATTATAACAGAAGCGAACTTGACCTCTGAATGGTACAATGTTGAACATGACACATTTCTTAACATTTTAAAGCAAGATGACTTTTTAGAGTAAAGACAAGTGCAATTAACTCCTTAATTGGTGACTAGTGCTTTGGCTCTATTAGAGTGGTCTTTAATCTATTGGTAAAGCCACATATGTGCATTTTCTAAAAATAAAAATAAATGTTGGCAAGACTGCTACAGTACCAGTAGCCTATGCTACGTTTGGCCTTTTTTAAGTTTCATAGCCATTTTATGAAACAGCAAAGTTTTATTTTGTGAAGCAGTGCATTGCCACACTTTGCCGCTGCAGGAAACAAAATTAAATACAATATCAGTCATCGCTCACAGCCCAACAATTCTGTTAACTTTAAACATGCTCTTAGCACTTGTAATGGCTCAATGTGGAACCTACTAAAGCTTTTATATTATAAGACATGAAACAAATCTGCATCGTCAGCCTTACAAACTAGCCAAAACCTAAGCATATTTAAACAGCAATGTAATTTTCCTCTAAACCGTCTTTATGATGGTCTCTCTAAAAGGGCTTTATAAATAATTGTACTGAATGAAGAATAGTGCTAGTGCACTGCTGCAGTCTGCTACCATCTTCATCGGGCTGCATTAGTTTTCCTACAGAAATAACTAAAGCTATGTTAGCAAAAGTGCTTCTTCGCATTGTGAAATGTTCTTGAGAAATAAAAGTGTCTCAAGAACAAGCAATGAAATATGTTCTGCTGCATGTCAGTCTATAAGCCACAGTATACGAAGCAGCACTGATATGTTGTTTGGTGCAGAAACATAGTTGCCATAGCAGCAATGCAGGGAAATGTAGTTCTGTAATCATGGTGTCATGGTATCCAAATATAAATAGGACCTTAATTTTCAGATCCATGTTGTAAGTATTTTAGGGCTGATCAGCCTGATACTAATAACAACTACTAGCATCGGTGCAACACACACACCCATGCATGCACACACATCGACACATTCACACACACGTAAGAGAGCTGCAAACTACAACTTTCCCAGCGTCCTCCATTAGAAATGAAAACATTTCCAAAGACCCACACTCATTTTATATGAAATAGCCAGTTCATTGAAGACAATGGCCTCCAGTTTATAGTAATCCTCAGGAGAGATGTTGAGGCTTGTGGCATGAAAACTGTTCAAGAGGCCAGTTGGCCATGGGAAATGTAGAATGAGACAGTGATGATTACAACACAGATTACATTCAGAATCAACATCCATCCAAGTCATTTGGATGCAGTAGGCTGCACGCAATTGTGTTCTCAGGGATTGTGTATTTTTTTAATTCACTTCTTACCATCTCCTTTTTAATCAGTAGACCCTATTTACAAAGCGTCTGCCTCATGAATTATTCAAAAATCATTTTTCGAGACTAATACAGAAATTCACAAAGGCAATTGATATGTTTCCATTTTAAAGGGGGGTTGGCAAGTTGATGCTGGCAGAATAATATTACCCCAGTAAACTTTTAAAAGAAGAAAATGAAAAACAATGAATGATTCTGCAGATCTTCAACATCTCTTCAGGCGAAACCTTCACTCCCAGTAGTCCCCATTCCAAATAATTCCAAAGCCATTTTTATGTAAAAAGACTGCCAAGATGCCAGAGAGAAAGAGCAGAGAGATATAAAATGTTCCTGTAAAACAGTGTAAGACAGCATATCATAGCCCGGTACTGTATAGTATAGTACAGCACAGTAAGCTACAGTGGGCTCAAGAATTATTGGCACCCCTCACCAGCAATGAACAAACAAGGCTTAAAAAAAAAGAATAATATAATTATAGAGAAAGGTAATACACCAACATGTGCCAAATACTGTACTTTATTAATGTTTCAATGGAAACAAACAAAATCATAACAATCATTTAATAAAAAATAAATTTCAACAAAATCAAAGTTTCAGAATTATTGGCACCCTTCACCTAGTACTTAGTGCAACCACCTCTGGCAAGGATAACAGCATGGAGTCTCTTCCTGTAATTTTTGACAAGATTAAGGAACACATTTGGAGGGATTTTGGACCATTCCTCTTTGCATATCCTTTCAAGATCCTTCACGTTCTTGGGTTTGTGCTTATCAACTGACCTCTTCAACTCAGCACACACGTTTTTGATTGGATTGAGGTCTGGTGACTGAGATGGCCATTGCAGAACATTGATTTTGTTGTCACGAAACCATTTCTGTGTGGATCTTGAGGTGTGTTTTGGGTCATTGTCTTGTTGGAAAGTCCACCTACGACCAAGTCCCAGACTTCTGGCAGAGGGAACCAGATTTTCAGCCAAAATTGCCTGATACTTGCTGCAATTCATTATGCCATCAATCCTAACCAGTGCCCCTGGACCTCTGGAATTAAAATAGCCCGAAAACATGACTGACCCACCACCATATTTCACTGTGGGTTTGAGTTGCTTCTCCTTGTATGCATCTCTGTTCCTACGCCAAACATACCGATGCTGTATCTGACCAAAACGTTCAATTTTGGTCTCATCTGACCAGAGAACCTTGTTCCAGTCATAATGTAAATGACGTTTGGCAAACTCCAAGCGCTTTCTTCTGTGTCTTGTGGTCAGAAAAGGCTTTCTTCTGGCAACCCTTCCAATGAGGCTGTGGTTATGGAGGTGGCGTCTGATGGTGCTTTTTGAAACCTGGTAACCCCAAGACGCCACCAAGGCCTGCAATTCTTTCACTGTGATCCTTGGGGATTTTGTTGCTTCTCTCACCATTCTCCTCAGTATCCTGGGGGGCAAGATGCAGTTGCGTCCTCTACCCATGAGATTTTCAACAGTTCCATATCTTTTGAACTTTTTTATAATTGCTCTGACAGTGCTCAGTGGTATATTCAATTGCAATTTGTGAATTTTCTTGTAGCCATTACCACGTTTATGAAGGTCTACGACCATCTGCCTCTTTTGAACTGCCAATTATTTTGTTTTCTTCATGGTGTTGGATGACAAAGGGATATTGCATGTGTGTTACCTCATTTTTATACCCTAGTTAAACAGAAAGTGATGTAATCACTCAATACAGTTCCTTAACACATAGATAAACTTAAATAAGTGGAATTTAATACCTGGTTTAATTTTGGTAGGTGTTATTTACAATAATATTTAATTATTGATTTGGAGGAAATAGATTTTTAATTAAATCAATTAATTATTTTTGTTGGTTCAATTGAAACATTAATATAGCACAGTATTTATCACATGTTGGTATTTCGAGTTTGTCTATAAATATATTGTTTAGAATTTTTTTGAGTATTGTTTGTTCATTTTCTGTCAGGGGTGCCAATAATTTTTGAGCCCACTGTATAACAAATCTCACCAGCCTATGGAAAAGCTTGTCATTTCTTTTAAAAAGACAACTTTGGAAAATCATTGCTGACAAATATTGGAAGCCATTGTATTTTTCTGCTGACCATAATCAGGGTGCACACAGCAACAATCAACATGTATAACCTTGCAATTCTCTGAGTCACAGCTCCAGCCAGTATCAAGCTCCACATTCACTGAAGCACAGGTACAGACTGAGTGGTCGGGAATACAAAAGCATTCACCGTTAGGCTGTACTTCCAACTCTCTTTGGCACTTGCGAGGCCGCAGTTGTATGCAGATGCAGGCTTTCGGCCGACCTCAGCAGTTTACTGGATAATTCATTCTCTCACAAGTCCAAGGCGGGAAATGGCAACGAAAACAAAAGGCAAACAAAGCCTGGCCCCATTTATTCTGCTCAAAGTCAGCGTCAGAGTTCAGGAGTGGGCCCACAGCTGGCTCTGCAGCAGAATTGTACAGAGTATGCACTCACGAGTGTGTTCATGATGCTCACGAGGGATAACACGCAATACTCAAATGTGTCCTCTTTTCCTCCACTACCGCCTCGTCTCATGTCCAAAAGGAGAGGAGGAGACGAGCGGAGGAAAGTAGAATACTTTTTTTGAGATTTGGGATGCACCCCAGAAAGGGCTTATGCTGCATTCACATCATCTGGGAGTTGAAATGATCACCTTCCAACTGGGAAAAACCGTTAAAGTCAAACTCCGAGTTGTAATTCCGAGTAGGAAATGTGGGAACTTTCTGATGGCTCTGGTATCTCCAACCTGACAGTAAAAAGTGTGTGAATGCAGCAAGAAAAATAGTGGGGCAGACAACCAAAACAATTGTGCCTTTTGTGATAAAAGCATGACATTTAGCAGTTATAGCCAAACAATTGGATATAATTACTTGGTTGTATTATCCAAAAGGCAATTACTAAGAACTAGTATGTATGGTAAATACATTCAACTAATTATGTCCTCAATATCATATAATATCCATCACTCATAGAAAACAGTTGTTGCTGGCAACCATTTTGAAAAATGGTTGCCATGGGCGCCATATTGGAAATTCAAGATGTCCATATATCCCATTTTTTTGGGAATGCCTTTGGCTATAAATGTACCAAATTTCATGCTTTTATCACAAAATTCCTTCTTATTTATCAGTTAAGCTGCTCCACTAAAATGGCTTCCATGGCTACAAAGTTGCCAAGCTTTCAAATGTACAAATTCATAATATAGTTTTATATGTCCATCCATCCATTATCAAACCAGCTTATTCCTGGTTCATGTCATGGGAGGTGATGGAGCCTATCACAGCATGCATTGGGTGAGAGGCAATCTATCACAGGGCACAAACACCATTCACTCACATACTCATACCTTGGTGAAATGTAGACTCTCCAATTAACATGCATGTCTTTGAAAGGAAAAGAGAAGAGAGCACCTGGAGAAAACCCACACAGAAGTCATGGCATGGAACGCATATGCAACAAAATACTAAACGTATCTATTTTAATTTACATAACATTGCTGTGTCCCAAACATTATGGTGCCCTAAAATGGCAGGACTATGTATAAACACTGTTCTAATTTCTACATGGTGAAACCAAAATGTATAAAAATGCCCTTTATTAAAATCTGACAATGTTAGAAATCTGTACTTTATGGAGTTAGATTCAGGAGAAGAAGGCTCTCTAATAAAGCTGGGTTCCTCTCTTTGTTTGGTGCTTGTGTGTCCCCCCCATGTAGATTAATCTCCGTAATCACCAAAGGACATTTAGCGTAACGGTTATTTTTTGTCAACATGAGCTATCTCCCCCTGCTTCTATCCCCCCATAACCTCCGCTTTTAAAAAAACATTTAAATTATACCGCTTTCCAATGTGGGACATAAAAGGCAGTAATTGCAGCTTTAAAAGATTCACTTAGTGTGAATGGTTAATGGCAAACATTTGCTGCCAGAATAAACGAAGGTGATTTCCCTGCTTGATAAACAGAGTTCAATTAAGTGCACAGACAGAATGGGGGGGGGGGGACAGAGAGAAAGAGAGAGGGAGGGAGGGAGGGAGAGAAAGAGAGAAAGGGAGGGAGGGAGAGAGGGAGGGAGAGAAAGAGAGAGAGAGAGGGAGGGAAGGAGGGAGAGAGAGGGAGGGAGAGGGAGGGAGGGAGAGACAGAGAGAGGGAAAGGCAGATGGGTGCCAATGTCGAGTAAACGGATGGAGGGGAAGGGACGGCGAAAAGAGGGGCTACACTCACGCTGCAAAGGGTGCTATACTGTATGAACAGAACTACCACAAAGGGTGCTATACTGTATGAACAGAACTACCACAAAGGGTGCTATACTGTATGAACAGAACTACCACAAAGGGTGCTATACTGTATGAACAGAACTACCACAAAGGGTGCTATGCTGTATGAACAGAACTACCACAAAGGGTGCTATACTGTATGAACAGAACTACCACAAAGGGTGCTATACTGTATGAACAGAACTACCACAAAGGGTGCTATACTGTATGAACAGAACTACCACAAAGGGTGCTATGCTGTATGAACAGAACTACCACAAAGGGTGCTATACTGTATGAACAGAACTACCACAAAGGGTGCTATACTGTATGAACAGAACTACCACAAAGGGTGCTATACTGTTTGAACAGAACTACCACAAAGGGTGCTATACTGTTTGAACAGAACTACCACAAAGGGTGCTATACTGTATGAACAGAACTACTACAAAGGGTGCTATGCTGTATGAACAGAACTACCACAAAGGGTGCTATACTGTATGAACAGAACTACCACAAAGGGTGCTATACTGTATGAACAGAACTACCACAAAGGGTGCTATACTGTATGAACAGAACTACCACAAAGGGTGCTATACTGTATGAACAGAACTACCACAAAGGGTGCTATACTGTATGAACAGAACTACCACAAAGGGTGCTATACTGTATGAACAGAACTACCAGACAGGCTGGACACTTGCAGAAACTTCTGTATACTGCTGCATCCTGTCTGCTACATGAAATGAATTTGTGTTATAACAGCACAGACCTGGGGAATGAGACAATTTCTGTTTTCTGTTGTTTATACACCCAGGGCAGGATTCAGTCTGGTATCAAAACTCTATGAATGTGACTCAGGTAAACTAGTTTTTCACTTTACACCACACCCAAGAGATCTGAACTCATGAGAAGAATTCACTCGCAAGCTACAGTATTGCTTCTGTCCTATTTTAATCACAAACAAGTAATTGGGGTCTGCCATTGTCATTTAAGAATCCCTAATTGACACCATTCATGCTGAGGTGCTGCCGATTTCAACAGAACCAACAGGTCCATCAACTGGACCCTTAAATATGTGTCTACAAATTGCTGATTGGCAGAGAAGTTGTTTCCCAGGTTTAATAAATAGGCAAACTGGTGTTTGGAGTTATTATCATTGTTTTATAATTTGTCATAATGAAACTAGAGGTTCTGCAAAGTGTCAGTGCTGCAAATGAGCAGCTCTTAATTTGAAGATGGAACACAAATCTGCATATTAATTATGTGATTTGCATATATTATGTCACTCAATTTTGCATTTGGAGTCCTTTCAAACCCTCAGTTAATTGGTTGGCTGACCCATTAAATAGAATATTTAAAAATATTCAACAGGACTCTAAAGGGATGTTGACACAGTCTCTCAACTGATTAGTTTAACCTCCCCAGTTTACCAAGTGCATTTCCTCTAAAGTAATCTTAAAAAAACATACAAAAACACAACTTTCTCCAAGTTCAAGAGAATATTATCAGCATTCTCGTGTAACGCTGCTAAATAAACTATTCCATATGGTGTGTCTGTAAAGAAACATTTTCATTCATTACTTCAGGACTTTAGTGTAGTCTTGCTCCCTTCCTACGACTGATGCCAGCCCACTTTACCCCTCTCTATCGCTGAAAACATTTATCTGGAATGTTTACAAATGCACAAGCACACACGCACATGCATGCACACGTGCCTACAAGCACAAACACAAACAGCATCACGCACATACAGTAAGGTACACACAGATTAGCAGGGCTAATTTACAGCAAATTTATTTACAGCAGAGTAACTGAACGTCCTAATACCCTGCCCACCCAATCAACTGGAGGAGTCCATTTTGAAGGGGTTGAAATATCAATACTAACTAAAACGCTTTTTTAATGTGCGATGCCATAACCAACTGTGTGGGAACATGGCGGACCTCTGGTGTGTAAAACGTGAATGGCCACTTCAGCCACAGCCAAGGATGTCCCTTTGATGTGACACAACCGGCCATTACAGAGAGAGAGAGCAGAGGGTTTGGCACTCATACAGTATGTCCTTATAAGCAGTGTGTTCAGTGTTGGAGCCAGGGCGGGTCCACCATGAGATGGAGAGAGAGAGACACACAGAGGCAGACAGAGAGAAAGGGGGATAAGAAGGGAGATAAGGGAAGGAGAAAGAGGAGGTAGCGGCTGAAGGTGTTTGAGCCTTCATGTTACCGGGCAGCCTCGGGATATGAAAAGCTCAGTCTCTGGTGCAATGGCATAGGAACAAATGTCAAGGAGAGAAAAGTGCAAACTCTGTGTATGGTATGTGTTTCATGTGAAGCAATGAAAAACATTACTGCCATGTTTCTGACAGGGAGGCAGACTGGCACTCAGTGGAGGCAGGGCTGTGAGGGGAGCCAAAGGATTTCCTCAGTATTTCCAACTGAGCAGTCTCACAGCTTCCTGTGCCATTCAGTACCTGCCCTTCAGTGTGGGTGGGTGTGTGTGTGTGTGTGTGTGTGTGTGAGAGAGAGAGAGAGCATGTGTGTGTGTGCATTTGTGTATGCGCCTGTGTGTGTGTGTGTGTGTGTGTGCACATGCCTGCATGTTTGTGTGATGTATGTGTGCGGTGTGTACAAGCACATGCATGTGCATGCATGCGTATTAGTGAGTGTGAGAGACAGAAGTTGGCCAAGTGCAGTGGTTTCCTGAAGTGGGGCGGTGGCAGTGAGTCTGGCTTCTTCAGCCATAATGCCATTACACAGTTCTTGTCTTTCAATGACAGGCAAGTTCAGCAGCTCAAGAGCCACTCCAAATATAATGAGACAGCGCATTATGGTGGGGGGAGGGGGGGGGGGGTCACGGCACTTAGAGAGCCAGAGCAAGGAGCAGGGAGAGAGGGAAGAAGTGAAGCAGCCATGCCCTGAACACTCATCTACCTGAATGCTGCTCTGCCCCCTCTTCTGTGCACTTACTCTCCTCAGACTTTACTGTGCTTTCTTGAATTACAGAACACATGCATGTTGACAATGCATGTTTGGAGGCTGAGACAGTCCACTCCATTTAAAAGTTAAATTTACATTTACATATACATTTTAGTCATTTGGCGGATGCTTTTAATCCAAAGCGATTTACAAGTGCATAGGTTCTTCCGCATGTTAAAATGCATAGATTGGAGGAGCTTTGGCTGAGAATGAACAGTATTATGTATTCTTAACAGTATTCTGTGTTCTTTTTATAGTATTCTTAAAGGATTATTCTGGTTTGGATACATTGACCTTGTTTGAGGTAAACTGAACCTGTATCTTGACCAGCCCCATAGACGCCATTGTGAAGCTACTGACATGGAGGGAAAAACTTCAGGAATGATATAAAATAATATGGAAATAAAACCCTGGTTGAAAAACACAGGAATTATCTTTTAATCAAACTATAATTGCATGACTTCTTCTGAAGCCCCCTGTCACTTCTGTCACAGATTTGGTTAATAATAGCTATATTCGCTCACTTCAAAAGCCAAAACATTTCAAATAAGAAAAGTAACAAGGGAAAACAATTGTTTGATAAAAAACACAATGACTTAAAGGAAAATGTAGACAACTTTCTAATCAGAAATATAAAGACCAACAAAATCAAGACTTATGCCTTAGGCAGTAAGAGGAATTAAATCACAATAATGACGAAATCAATCTCATCTCATGGTGAGCCCTCTTCCCCACACAGAACACACGGAGAATGAAGAAGGAGCATACATAATAATGGAGGAGTCACTCAACACAAAAAAGTACTGTACATCAAAATATGAGGAACTTAGAGGTCTATAAGATGGAAAAATGGAAAGAATATTTTGAACAACTCTATTAGCACATTCCTATTACTAAATTATAGCAATCCTCCATCTGTGAAAAACTTAATATCATAGAATTATTTTAAAAGAACAAAAAACTCCCCTATTACTGAGAAAAAGCTCAGGGAGAGCCTGCAGGCCCTCCAATCAGGAACTGCATGCGGGCCTGATGGAACCCCCAATGAGAAGCTAAAACACAGCAGCAACTAACTGCAGGAATCACCACTTCCCCGAAGATATAATAAAATCAATGTTTACTGAAAATAAAAGCAGAGCTAAAATTGGAAAAAAGAGAACTATTCTTCACTCAGGGCCCCTGGTGTGAGACAGAGATGCAATGTATGTCCGACCCTGTTTAGCATTTACATCAATTAATTGGGCACAATATTGTACCAACCTGCAGCCCCTGGTCTCACTCTACATGATGAAAAACTTTCAGTCCTGCTCTAAGCAGATGACCTGGTTACGCTTTGCCTATAGAACAGCAGGTAGAGCACAACCTGAAACTGCTTGAGCAGCACTGTCAGACCCAGGTCCTGGAAATAAATGTAAAGGATTAGATTAATTATTTTTCAGGGCAATATGTATACAGATTTAGGATTAAACACAAGAGAACATTGTACAAATAATTATTTAGCACTCACAATTAGTACATCTGGAGGTTTCAACAATGCTGTGATTGAACTAAAAGAGATAGCCAGACAGGGTTTTTATGCCATTAAAAGGGGAATACACTTTGACAGTGCAATTCAAATCAGGCTAAATATACACTCAGTGAGCACTTTATTAGGTAGACCTGTACACCAGCTTGTTAATGCAAATATTTAATCAACCAATGGTCAAGAGGTTCCGCTGTTTCTCAGACCAAATGTCAGAATGGGGAAGAATGTAAGTGACTTTGACTGTTTGTTGGTGGCAGGTATCTCAGAAACTGTAGATCTCATTAGATTTTCACGCACAACAGTCTCTAGAGTTTGCAGAGAATGGTGCAAAAAACTAAAAACATCCAGTGAGCAGAAGTTCTGCGGGCAAAAATGTGTTGTTAATGAGAGTAGGTGACAGTAACGCAAATCACCACGCATTACAGCTGTGGTGTGCAGAAGATCATCTCTGAACACACACATCAAACCTCTAAGTAGATAGGCTACAGCAGAAGGACATCAATAAGTCTAAAAAAAGACTAATAAATACCTAATAAAGTGCTCACTGAGTGTATTTGAAACAATCATTCAGCCTATTGCACTTCATGGAGTGAAGTGTGTGGTTCACACAATTTTCAAAATGGGAAAACAGCCAACTGAATCCCTGCATGCAGAATTCTGTAAAAGGATATTTCAAGTACAAAGAAAAACACTCAATAATGCATGCAGGGCTGAATTAGGCCAATATGCATTACCAATCAACATCAAAAAAGAGAAGCATCAAAATCACAGTGACCCCAATTCTTACCATCGCAAATCACATTGAAATGCCAGGAGCTGAGCAAAGAGAAAAGCCCAGCAGTCACTTGGTCCAGGGGCTTACAGCTTTAACACCTACTAACACCAATCAGCCACAGGACAGCACCAAATGATATCACAGCATAAAGACAATTTATATAAACTATTTGAACACTCAAACCCAAACACAAAGTAAACGTAATTGCTCTCAGGCCATAAAAAGAGAATACATTTTGGCAGATTACCTACCGTACTAAAAAATAAAAGCTTAGAAAATGACTGACAATGTACAGGCTCAGTGAGCACAGTCGGCACAGGTAGACTTGGCTGCGTTCACAATGCCAAAAAAGAGAGGCTGAGACAAAGAAACATTTTCCTTTAAACTGCACAAAATATGAAAAACTGTATCTTTAAAATACACAGGTTTATCAAAGCCTGAGAGACAGTGAGTGACATCAAAGATGGTAACAAAAAAAAAGTATGATTTTAAAGTATGCACTATCAAAATGCTATTAATACTATTTTATTTTAACTCAAATTCTGATTGTAGTAATTGTTGTTCATATTGAACTTCTACTTCTACTGTTTATTTTGTGCGCTGGCAATATGTACTGCGTGTACTTCACGCTAATACAGGGTACTGAACTCAACTGAGAGAGAGAGAGAGAGAGAGAAGGGGGGGTGGTGGGGGGTCTACAGCCCGCCATGGCTCTTTGGCTCTGGCCAACAGCATGCAGGAAGTAATCCCATTACGCCCCGACCTCGGCGGCCCACTTCCTGCCGGCATCCCGACAGCAGGGCGTTTACAGGACAGCAATTACCCCACAGGTCACTGCCGCACTTACCCTGCTCTGGCTTACAGCAGCTTCTCCCAGCATGGCCGCGTATCTGCCGGGATCATCCGCAGAACCCGAGAGCGAGCCGCGCCGCACGCAGCGGGGCGGAGAAAGCCCGGTGTGTCCCGCCTCAGGGCAACAGGTCCTAATTGCATTCATTTGTACCGGTTGCATCAGTGCCAAAGGAATTCAGGAATAACATTACTATTGACAATCTATCACTACCGAAAGAAAAGACATCCTCTTACAGGTTGCTGTTGATGCCGAGGGCACCCAAAACAGTCCTGAGGGAAGATTTTCACAGTCAGAATGCATATTGTCAGTCGAGCTCCTCAGAGTGTTCAGGTGGGTGAAAGGTGACATAGTATCTTTGTGCCAAAAAGCTAAGGTGAAATAAAAAAGAATAAATGGAAGAGTCTGCCCAGCTCCAGGGAATGATGTAATGTTATCCCAGACACAGAAAACAGGCCCATTGCCAATAATCCTTGAGGTTTTTTCAAATATGTAATTTAGTTATTAAATCATATTTGGACAAAAGTAAGAGTTAGTGTTATTCATTAGAAAAATGTGAAAATGTATGTACACATGAATCTTTCAGCAGATCGGACTAATGATTTTACAACAAAAGCACCAACAGAGCCAATTATGCTTTGTGGCTAACTTAGAGTGCAGAATAATAGCTGGAGGTTTTGAAACAATGCCGCTGCAATCACGGCAGAGACCGTTGTTGTCCAAATGGCACATTATGTAATGTTTATGTAATTCAAACATAATTCTCAGTTTGTATCATAGGTCAGAAGCGAGGCCCTTGTTTCAGGGGCTTCTCGTTTACTGAGATCACAGAAACAAACCAAAACCAGACTTTGAATCTTTGTATACTTTAGAATAGCAGCAGCATGGGTAAGTATAGATCCAGCCAGTAACACGTCATAGCCATGTAGGCGGGGCCTTCCGAGGGGGAAAACAAATGTGCGTCTGCCATTAAAATAGCAGATAATCGCTATTTTAGTATTTTAACTAATAATAATGTCAGACAATTGCATTCAATCATTATATGTAGAGACCAGCACAAGAATTTTGGTGAAAGTAAGCCAAGCAGAATTTGGGTGCCGTCCTTATGCGGTTACACAGTGGATAGGTGATCCACCTCTATAGCCTGAGGGTATCACTCGCTGGCATTGTCTTAGATCTTATGAAATCCCACGCCAGCTACATTGAAAAGTAGACTAACTAATCTAACTAACCAGACTACCGACTCGATCATACTCTTTCGGTTTCACTTTTAACATCAAAATAAAAACAATGTGCAAATAAAAGTGCAAATCCGGGTTTTAACCTGACATTTTGAAAATGACTTTAATAAGACTAAATTATTTGCTCATTTAAAGACTTGTAACCGACCATTTCCAATGGAAACACCACCAAACTTCTCCCCTCGGAGGGTGATGACTTTTGATGATTATGATGTTTTGATGGGCGTGTCCGCACTTGCCGACTGGATCGATGCAGTTATGTATAAGGGTGTAAATGGGTGAAGTAGGTCTGGACTGAGCACTCCTGGGAAGGATATTTAGTTTCCAGCTAGTGTCACACTCTGGCCTCATTGCAATGAGTTGTCAACAATGTCACTAAGTGATGCCAGTCCTGTGTGAATGTGTGGGAATACCCACACTTGGCATTCCCAACTGTACCATGGGTCAGGCAGCTCATTAGCACTAGTTACTGTACACTGGGCTGCAATGTGGAAACAGGCATAGTGCAGATTTGTGACTGTTAAAGAGCAGTAGACATCCACAGTACAATGTCTACGGACGCCTACGCCACAGACAGTGTGTTTATGCCGCTGGGCAGCCTTTTGCAGCCCTAGGCTTTCACTTTAAAACCCAAATAACCAGCAGCAGAGTGAGAGGTAAGAAGTGCGCTAAGTGGCAGGAATAATGCTCGTAATGCACTGAAGTCCACCCAGGTCTAGTTCACAAGGTATGTATAGACTAAGCCAATAACGTTATGACCTGCTATAACTTGATGTAGCCTACATTTACCTTGTGAACTAGACTTATTCATGGCTATGGATAACTGAGGCTTTATGTGAATTGTACCTTATCTGACATGTGTCCTGCAGTAGCTCAATGACCATTTCAGTCATGCACTTATTGTATGTCGCTTTGGATAAAGACATCTACCAAATACATGTAATGTAATGTCTTTAATAAGCAGAAAGCCATAACTTATGGTTATGACACAGGTGATGTGTGTTTCCAGATGCCAAGTCTCAGCCCCTCTTTCTGGATGATTCTGTCCACAGAGGCTGCACTTCCTCTCCCATTCTGGACTGGGATGGGCCCCCATTCCAGAATATATTTGAATATATGAATGTATACAGTAAGGGAGCTGTATACTGTACCCAAGTTGGCTAGAGAGCTATTATCTAATGAAAGAAAATTATTACAAATGCAAGCATACAGAGGTATACATATTCATGGCTGGACAATAATAAGGAGCCATACAACTGGTCGCTTGGTCTTGATTCTGCATCTTTAAAAGCTAATTTTGAAGAAATGTGTCAGATTACAAAACATACACAGGATCACTCAGCATCCACCTGAAGCAACAGTCCTTGGTGGCATGGCTCACTCCATCAGGCAGAATCTGATACTGATCATGGCAGTTAGCTGTGGCCGGTGTTGTGACAAACAGCACGATGCCTCAAGATATGTACCTGCTTAAACTGTGTGTGGGCTGTAGACTGTCTAACATTGCTGTCAGTTACGGCTACTGCTGCCCATAATGCTCTGATAATCCCATCTAAAATTGAGTCTGCAATGCTAGTTAACTACAATGAAATATCCTTCCACCAGTCATAAGACATGGCTCTTTCTCACTCAGCAGATCAGATAATGGACAAAACCAAAGTCTCAATAATTCAACCTAACATAAAACAAATTCTCCAGCATACTGCAGACTACATGGTATGGGTTTTCCCCATTTATAACAAAATAGCTTGTATGCTATGGGTGTGTTATTTTAGTTCACTTTTACAAGACAATGTGCACAGAATATCACAATATCCAACACTTGCACGCTACCATTCATCCAAGATAGCTCAATCTGAGGGGCGGCTCTGTTTTACAGAAATGCCTAACATTCGTGTAATCACTCCCTACTCCCACCACTCCGGTCGGTCTTCCAGCTCTGGTCACCTTATGGTTCCCTCACTACGAGCACCTGGTGGTCGAGCTGCACGTTCACACCTGTTTTCCATTCTGGTTCCTCATTGGTGGAATGACTTGCCTACCACGGTCAGGAGAGCAGAATCCCACCCCCTATTTCGATGCAGACTAAAAACACATCTTTTCAAACTGTACCTTTGTCCTCCTTCCTGATCCACCCCACCCCCTTTTTTCCGATACCCCTCTTGTCTAACCCAAAAAAATAA
Source organism: Conger conger (assembly GCF_963514075.1). Lineage (NCBI taxonomy): Eukaryota > Metazoa > Chordata > Actinopteri > Anguilliformes > Congridae > Conger > Conger conger. The sequence goes on along the minus strand of NC_083760.1, from coordinate 62,407,597 downwards.
AATAATAATAATTGCACTTACGATGACTGTATTTTTGTCTAGAACAGCTCTTCATGTGTACTTTACTAGTTATGGATGTGATGCTTTAACTTGTGGAAGAACCTATGCACTTGTAAGTCGCTTTGGATTAAAAGCGTCTACCAAATGACTAAAATGTAAACATGTACTGGACAGGTCACTCTGAGCAGGTGGGTCAATTTGTCAGTCCACCGGGAGTCCCACTGGACTAAACCAAATCAGGCAGAGCATGAATCTGCAATGGAGGGTCCCCCTCCCTCCTCACCACACGTGTGCATGTGAATCTCCTCTGTTCAATCAAGTGCCTGCAGTCTGAATGCGACAGCGCCACAAAACGTACACGCTCGCTGCACTCTCCTGAGCCCAGCTGGACTCAGCAGGCAGACTGCAGGCTCAGAAGGAAACAGCAGCTGGCTCAAAGTGTTTCATGAGAACATGTCTCCATTTTATGTCGATAAGATGGGAACAACCAATAAAAATGATTGGGTATTGCAGGAATAAAAGACAAAATCAAAAATGAATGGGGAAAATATACTGTGCATATTTGACCAAAAATTCATTTGCATGCATAAATTGCATATATTGTTGAAATGATGTAATTATTGTTATCTAACCTATGAATACAGTGCAATTGGAAGCAGCTGATGAACTGTAATACAAGTTAGTTTGGTGAAATACCTTTATTTTTGTTTTCATAACTGAACACTTGTTCAACAAACATTAGGTACTGGTAGCTACTGTGCAGAAAACAAAAATGGCCGAAAAAATACACTGAAAATAATTCTGTGTTGAAACTCCCTTCACCATCATCAGAGAACAAAATAGAACCTTCAAATTTGAATCATTCAACAGTAATTCATACCAGGGAAAATAGAGTACCGCAAATATTCTCCCCGTCTGGTGTGGTCACAGAGAAGGAGTGGGGCTATTTTAGGCCTGGGGGCTGGGAGGCACGCAAGGGCCTCAAGTGAATGAGGACTCCCAGGTCAGGCTTAGTGTAGCATAGCATGTTTTTGCTCCCACGATGGGGGTAGGAGAGGCTGACTGCCAAGGCACAGGGACAGTTTCCAGTCCTGTAAATGGGATTTGCTAAAACCCAGAGCCTATTTTTATTTCTCTAATCTCCCATCAAGCCAGGCTAGTGAGACCCATTTAGTCTTCTCATCATTTTATCTCCCCCTCCATCCTGTTGCACCTCTCCCACTCCCAGTGTCCCAAAAATGACTGGCCACTTCAAGCCTACACACAGTCGCCATTTTCCTGGAGAAGTGCTTGTTGTTTTGTGAGATTTTACTGTAGACTTGAGTAGGAGGAGAGACACATTGTTTGAGTGTTCTGGGCACAGCTCAAACTCATCTTTATTCAGAGAGGGATCCCACAGTAATAAAATTACACCATGGTATTTATTGCGGTAAAAAATGGTTTCATTAAACATCTACCTACATAAATGTGCAATTACAATAATTAATACAGGACAAGGCACTATGATTAGTATTGCTATTTATTATTCTTTACAATTCACCTTGAAGACATTAACCTAAATCATATAAAAATTTATAAAGTCAGCGTTAAATTAGGTGCTGCTGCATCAGCAGGATTTGAGGAGAGCAGAACGGTTGCCAGGTGTGACACAGCATAGCAGGTATAGTACACCCACTTACCCTCGATCCACTCTGCACTGTGTGTGTGTTTGTGTGTGTGGGCCTTTTATTTATTTATATAATGCTGCCGACACTCAGTGTGCCTGTAACCTGATCTCTTGTCCTCCAGCTCTTGGTAAAGACTAAGTACATCTCACACTGATTGGGCTCATTACAGGTGTTGACCCACTGGCTGCTAAATCCTAAAGAAGTACCGAGGCCACCCAGTCGACTGAGCAGTCATCAGAGAACAGGGTCAAAAGGTCGGAAATGCACCACAATTTGTATTTAGTAATAAATTAATCATGTGCAAATTAATGAAATTCCAGTACTGAATTACGTATTGATAAAGCATACCCTTTTGATCATTAACCTTAATGTATTATTATTAAAACTGATTATTTAAACCATAATAAGTTAAAGATTCCATGTTTACCATTGTCCTGAAAGTGAAGGTACATGGAAGTGCAGTATTTTGTAATGGTGAACCCCGGTGGGGTTGTGCAGCTGCAGCCTGGTTCTACACAGTTCCGCCACACGGCCGCTCTGCTGACTGTGCAGCTCCATTTTCACAGGAAGAGAGCATGAACCCCAGTCCCCGGGCTCCGATTGCCTTTGGTTCTCAGGAACACGGTGCACTGCATTTACATTATTAATACGGCAACGATGGCTACCAAACCTCTGATAGGAGCACAGGCAGTCTGGTCATCGATGTACAAAAGACATGGAGGGGATAACAAGTGCTGTATTTATTTTTAGCATCATTTAAAGGAGTCATTTAAAGTGAGGTTTTACTGAGCTATATGAGAGAGACTGAACTCACAAACTAAGAGGAGAATCGAGGTATGAAAAGACTCAAATGAGCACTAATATTTTACTGAACAAATCCTAATGGCTTTTGAAACTTGAAGTATGAAACTTACTAGAGTATCAGTTCAGCCCTCATGGTAATGTCACACTCTCTGTTCAATAATATTTGTTGAGGACTGAGTTTATTGAAAAAGAATTATGAATATTGAATTTGAATGAGGCAGACTCATGTGTTTATTTGAATATGGATAACAAATACTTTATTTGAATCAGGAAGACAATTTGAATGTGAACAATTAATACTGTTTTTTTAATGTGGAAGACACTTTATTTTAAAGTTAACATGCATTTTATTAATTTTAATAGTGGAAGACTGATACAGCATTTAAATGGGGAACACTGATATTTGAATGGGAAAGATTTATAATGTATTAGAAGGGGAAAAATTGATACTGTATTTGAATGGGGAAAGACAGCTTGGCCTATTAGATTAACAAGCGAAATACCAGGGAAATATCCTGTTCAAGTATCGTTACTAGTTTGTCAGCATACCTTGCGAAAGGGAATATTCTACCTTGAAATATGATGAGCCACATTTTACAAAATGTGCACGTTTCCCTCCGTTTCTTGTTTGCCCGTTTTTTCATTTAGGGACCAAACTTAATCTCTCCAGATACAAGTCAGTATCCTTATATGCCCACCAGGGGCACAAACCAGAAACTCTACACTTGCTAGTGAAACACCACTGGCTTACCCTGCCAAGAAGTGCAATTGTCAGGGACCGGGACAGAGGAACCAAACCCAGACTCAGGGATGATGTGAAAAAGGCAGACTTTATTAAAAGAGGGCAGACCAATAACGTAATACATTAACAGGTAATGGACAAAATCCAGGCAGACCAGTAAATACAGGGCAATCAGAAGCATAATGAAAGACAGGCAGAGTTCAAAAACCGGTCGACAGTCCAAGCAAGCAAAGGTAAAAAGAACGGATATCCAAAACAGAATCAAAACAGAGCAGATACCAAGGAGGTGACGGAACGGGTAAGCGCAGGCTAGAACCGGGAAAAAGGAATAGGCCAGAATCAGGTACAGGAAAAAACTGACTAGTAACAAGAACTGAAAAGGACAGGCTTAAATACAATGCTAACAAGCAGACAACGAGAAACAAGTGAAACTAATGACAAGAGACAGGAAGGAAATACATACAAGTAGTGGAGGCGAAGACACAGGTGAAACGAATGAATGATTGAATGAACAGGCAGAGCAGAAGGGACTACGGAAAGAGAACAGGGACATGAGACATTCAAAGGGAATATTAGAAAGGGGAGTGAAAACACAGAAAACACAATGGGGAAAAGGCACAGACGTGACATGCAATAATGTGGCAACCAATTTTCATCAATGAAACAAGATTAGATCTAGCAAGCCAGTTTTAAGCCTTTGTAAAGGATATGTAATATTTAGTCAGCTAACACACACTAACAGTAAGAATGCTAAGAGCAAAAAGAGCTGCAATTCTGGTATAATAAAGATGCATTCACATTAGCTTTGGTAAAATTGTTAACAAGCAAGCTGAGATAATCAAGCCATCATGCAGATATTTGTTGGTGATTTATGATTGTATTAAGCTACATGTTGGTCAGTAGATAGATAGCAATTGAGTTACTTGCAGTTTGGGAGGCCATTGGGTGATTAGTCATTGTTAGTTCTTTTATCACCATGTTATTTGGCTATTTGAAACAAACTACACTTGCAATCAGTGAATCTTCTGCTGTGGCGATTACTGGTGGAGTGGAGCATACTGGAGAGAGAGAACGTGGTATTGTCTGAGACCACAGACCATATTCCAAGACCTAGAACCAGACCAAGACCATGTTTATGTGACCATGCGATCAAAACTTCATCTCTGATTAGCGCACACATGATTCATGATGAAGTCCATGTGTTTCCCCAATTAAAGTCATGCACAGTGGCAGGGAATTAGCATTGAACCTTACTGAATATTATATGGCTATTCGGGCCAAATCAATCATGAAAAAATGGTAGGTTCCTTTTAAACGGTAAGAAACATTACCAAGAGATCCTGAGCAAAGTGAAAAACAGAAAGATATAAGGGCTTTTAAGCCATGAGGATAAAAATAAATCACTGTTTAAATCATGTTTAAATCATTGAAAGCCTTCCACTGGGAGGAGATCTCATTCACTGCACTCTGCCATGTGAATTTTAAAAGTGAGCCCTAGAGGACAGACTAATTTACAAACTGGCAGAAAATGCAATACAAAAACCATATCTTACATCTCTCTTAAGAGCATACATGACTAATTGTTTAATATACGAAAGTACATATTCAATAGCATGCCTCATATGGCCAGATAGATTGAAGACTTTTTTTTTTGTGCACAATAAGCATCCTTTGTGACAGAAAGTTTTGATAATTAAGTAAAAGAACAATCCTGGTGGAAATTCATTTTTATTACTGCAACCAGTTTGTCAAGCTCAGACAAGCTTAGGAATCTGAATTAAAAACACAATAACGGTAGAATGCCTTGTTTTTTATGGAAAAGAATGAGGAAATTAAATCATTCAGCCCATTATGCAGCTGTTTAATGAAGATAATATGCAACCTATTAATATTTAAAAGAAGTTCCATTTCAGAGTGGTCCCACTTGAATAAAAATAAGTAAAAGCTTGAATGCAGCACACATTTGAACGGAGTGTAGAGGCTCGATGTTGTTGACATTTTGCTCACAGGGTCATCACTTCAGCACATCTCTCGGTGACCCGGTGGGGCACTGGTGGGGACCCGAGCCTTTTCGCGGTGTCATTCAGAATGAGAAGGAGTGAGACAGAGTACAGCCGGGAGAAACCCCAGTAGAAAGGCTTGTAGTAAAATTAGCGGGTGTGGAAAAGCCCCACTTATTTTCCTTTTCTGCAATAATGCAATAACGTTATGCATGGCTACATCGTGACTTCATTCCTGGGATCCTTTACGAAGCAAGAGTTTATGCTGAACTTGCCAAAAGTGCCGTAGAGAGGAATACATCATTCTTTGATGGCACTTCCAAGGACAGTGTTCTTCTGTTGAGTAAAAATAATTAGATCTCACGCACAACTCTGAGTTGTTTTGTAACCTGACCAATCTTTCTATCTTCGGCCCTGTGCGTCGTTGCTATCCTACAATGCATCGCGGGTCATGAATATTTATCAGTGAGGGTTTGCTCAACTCCTCCTCGCCTGGACCACAGATCCTCCGCTGGAATTTGTTCACTTCTTAACGTCTCCCGCTGTGGCTCATCCAGGAATATTCATGAGGAGGGAGAGAGTGGAGAGGCATATTTTATACCTGTGTCCAACAGTGTTCATTTTGAAGAATTTTAAGTTATCTTTAGTCAGTCTTCTGACTAAAGTGCATTCTTGTTTTACTTGCATTTTAGTCACTTGAATAGTGTTAGTTTTAGTCCAGTTTTAGTTCAAGAAAACTACAACTACTGTTCTTAGATGTGATTACTGACTGACCTTCATACACAGATGCTACAATCGTCATATTTTCTTCCAAGAGTCTTACAGTATAGCTCTTGTTATTATTGCACAGTACATAAAGAGGCTGGAACATGCTCTATTTGCAGTGACATTCCTGTAGGAATAAGGAAGGAATATTGCCAATTCAGGAATTCTCTTCAGATAGTATTTGACCTTCTTTAAGTCACAGACCACATCTTGTTCTACGCAGAGGTGATTTCTTATAGGTGGATAAGGCAATCATTTCAACTGAGAGGAAAAAGTTACTTTTATTGTATTTACATTTAGGTGAGTACAGGCCCAGAGGAAGAATCAATCTTAAATCCAGATTATGCTTCCAGTATTCTGCCCCACACACACATTTTAGGTCAACTAAAATGGAGTAAACGCACCACTCAATTAATATACCGTGAACAAGCAAGCTGCTGTGCTTGAATATAATAAAACTAAACAGTTCATGTTAAAAACTGAAAACTGTAAGTAAATTAACTTAGCCAGCTAACATGGCCGCAGTGCAAGCAAAGTCACGGCTGGCTGCCTCTTTGTACAACTCAAATGAACTGTGACAGAAAACCTATGAGACATATGAGAGGTGACCCCGGTGTTTTTGTTACAATAACGGTCTAATGTTACAATAAGTACTCGCTGCTTATATTGACATTTTGATTTTCTTGGGAGTCATACTGTATGTAGTTTCCCTTCTTTCTCCAAAAAAATAGCTGGTACATGGATGTTCATATTTTGCTGCCTGATCGCCTTGTTTTTCCTGGGTAACCAATCATGTGAGCACACCCACCTTCCAAGCTTGGGACCATCACATGCATACTAATGATTGGATGATACCCACATAGGGAGCAAAACTTTCCCTCCATATTTTCTGATTGTATCCTCCATCTTATCTTTAGGGACATTTTTGTCTCGTTGTAATGTTAGTTATGTTTCTCTCAACAAAGGTGGGTTTTGTTTAGTTATCGTCTTCTTTTCATCGTGGACAGAAATGTTGTTGACAAGCATTTTATGTCATAGTTCTCATCAGCAAAATGAACAGCGGTGTCCAACCTATCACACCAAGGCAGGCAGGCAGGAAGCACTAGAGCAGGATGCCACCACAAAACTCTGCTTTGTGATCGGCACAGCCATCCATCCAAAATGCTGCGGAGTTTACTTCTGCTACACTGAGAAACCAGGGAGCTTTGGTTAAAAAAAGAAAAGAAAAAAGAAAAAAAGATTTGATTCGTTGACCTGGGGCAGAATGTTGCCGTGAAGGAGCTCAGACCTTCTAATGTGTAAAAATGAAAGCTGGTGTCACCCAGAGACCCAGCGCTTCACACAGTGCCTCACCGTACTCAAACCAGCCATTAAAGTGCTTTGTGTTCACACGCTGTTACAGACCGCCTCTCCCCCTGCTGCATGACATGGCTTTCTCGGGCTCTTTGAGCCACAGCCAATTCAGGGACCAGATCAATTTCCCCAGGAGGCCCATAACCTTCAACAGCTGAACAGGCCAACTGAAGTGCAAGCCAGACACACATACACGTATGCACATACACACACACAGACATGTAAGCACATACACACACAAAGACATGTAAGCACATATGCACACATACACATATGCACATACACACACATACACATATGCACATACACATGTAAGCACACACACACACACACATACACATATGCACATACACACATACACGTATGCATATACTGGTACACATACAGTACATGCTCATAAACATAGACACATATACCATACTTACGGACTGCAGTCTGTGTAAATAAGTGGAATAATTTCTGCTATTTTGGCTCTGTACTCCAACACATTGGATTTGAAATAAAACAATGAAAAATGAGGTTAAGCACAGACTGTCACCTTTAATTTGAGTACATCCATATTCCATGAAAGAATTACATTCTTTTTATACGTTGACTCCCCATTTTAGGGGACCAAAAGTAATTGGACAGTTGGCTTCTCAGCTATTTCTGATTAGTAAGGTGTATTCAATCCCTTCCTTCGTGCAGGTATGTATAAGAAATCTTTCAGTATCTGAATTAGTCTTGAAACAAGGCTTTTGATTGCCTTTGGAGTCTGTTATTGGCATTTGTCAAAATAAGGACCAGGGTTGTGACATTGAAAGTCAAAGAAGCCAGAAATAAGGTAGAGAAATAAGAGGAAAACTCTCAGACATTGGCTAAACAGTAGGCTTATCAAATAAAGTAAAAAAAAAAACAGAAATTGAACCATTGTCCTTACGGGCTGCACTCTACATGGACATACACATAGACATACTCGTACACATAGACTGACATACACATGCACATACACCTGCTGGACCAGACACACACATACCTATATCCAATACACAACACACAAATGCAGTTTATGAAGACACAGCCAACCAAGAGCCATACATATACCAATGTGCACACCGGACCACTTACACGCACCCTGGTACAGCAAAATATACGGGCAAATGTGATGGGGTTCAGGAGTGGCACAGCACTGACCCCAGGTCAGTTGGGGTAGCAGAGCTGAAACTGAAGTGGAGACTGAAACAGCATAGCACTGACCCTAAGTCATCTTAGAAGGGGGATTAACCCCGAAATGTGATCCCATCAATGAAATGTGCAACTAGTATTGCGTCTTACTCCCCAGTGAGCTGGAGGTGACCACAGAGAGCCCTCACCTCCTTAACTGGACAGCAGGCAGCAGCCACTAAAACTAAAAGACAAACCAGCTACTTCTAGGGCAGAAATAACCGACTCCGATGATTTACACATGCATGACCCACAATCGCTCAATAATGATGCTTTGGATGAGTGCTGATCGTGCTGTTGCAGCAGATGGGGGGGGGGGGGGTTGGAGTATGGATACGTTTGAGTCATGAGTCATGACCTCGGATTATGTAAGGTTTATTTCTAAGTAAATTCAGGACAGTCACCTGTGAACTGACAGTTCTAATTAGTTCATAGGACATTAGACATTAGTCTTAAGTCCCTGAGCGAACACAAAACCCAGCTTATCACACTAAGGCTAAAACGTAATGGCCATGCAGCACTACACCCTGTGCTAAAAGCTGACAGCATTCAGCATTCAGCATTCATCACTAATTACATTTAATCTGATGCTGGGTTTAGGTTGTGAAGCAATGATCCATCTGTGAATGAGCTGCTATGAATCCAGGTTATTCAGGTGGATGCTAGGGGCTTTAGATGGGTGTTAGGTAAGAGAGTTCTGCAGTCGCAAGTTTCACAACCAGCTTCAGTTTCACCCACCCCTTACTGCACCTTTCTGACAGAGTTGAAAAACAAATTTTCTTCGTGGATGTGAAGTCCCTGAAACATATGTTTGCATTCGCAGAGAATCCATTCACTAATGACGTGAAGGTTACCTCCATCACAGCAGTGCAATTTAGAGTAGAAAAGGCTGAGTTTGAAAAGCAACTCATAGAACTGCAACACAACAGCGTTCTCAGGGAAGGACACAAGGAGGAGAGCTCTGGCACACTCTGGACATTTGACGTTCTGAAGGACACATACCCTACATTACTCGAATGTCCCAGATGGTCCTGACCTGCTTTGGATTAACTTACGCCTGTGAAAGCTCCTTCTCTGCCATGGGAATAATGAAATAAAAGCAACATTCCAATGTGACAGACATTTGACAGACTGCATCCGAGAAACTATAACTAAGCAGCAGCCAGATCTGAAACCACTCGTGAAAAGAATCAGCCTTCTCACCGACTTCTCTTTTACTCTAAACAGGAACATTTCTATAAATACATGTTCTTATAATGGTTATCAAATAAATGAGGAAGATAATTTATTATTATTATTACTATTATTACTATTATTATTATTATTATTATTATTATTATTAGAGTTACAAAAGAATCTCAGAGAACTGAACACATCAGGAATGAAGGTCGTTAGGAATACATTTTCGGAACTCTGAAAGTGATGTTGTAATACACCAAGTTTAGGAAATTCAATATTTAAGTTAAATTTATTTTTTTCATAATACACCAACAACATTAATGCCATTTGCCCAAATGGTAATTGTCATATAAAGTGCAATCAAATAACCAACAATAGACAAAACTTAAAACAGCCAAGTTGGAAACAAACCCATCCAGTGACGTTGGCAAAGCAACAAGGATGATCACCAAAGGTAAGTGTAAGCCACTGATTGCATTAGCCGTAGCCATCAATATGATACCATTTACCAAAGGCAGCTTCTGAGAACACTGGATTACCAACATGGGCCATGCATACTGTTACCTCTTGTGTGCACTTGTGTGTATGCACTTAGCGCACACACACACACACACACACACACACAAATACAAATACAAAATGAAACTGTTTTCTACCCCCAATGTCCTTCAACAGCTGTTTTCTCTACCGTTTGTCTTTGCGCACAACTCTGCATTAGGGATCATATCTGGCCTTAGTCAGTTGTTAATGAAGCCCTGCCTCGCACTGTAAACTTGCTTTTCGTAACAGTATAGAGGTGACAGACTGTGTGTAATTCATTGTTTCTGTACCCAAACCATTCTGTTTCTGACAATCACAATCACTCCCACATCACATTTTTCTTTTCAATCACAACGCCCTGTCTGCCGTCAAGTATTTTTATATTCGTCTCAAAATCTTCTCTTGTGCAGAGAAAAGGAAAGAAGAAATATGTGCTGTGATGAAAGTCAGATATTACTTGGAAATCGCTTGCTACTTTAGAGACAAATTAGCATTTCTGGGAGAGAGAAACACAGGAAAATGTATAAGTTCTAGCGACAATCTGTAGTGTAAATATGAGAGCTAGCATAATTATGGAAATAGTAGATTCAGCACATTTCAATGTATTACGTTCGGCACAATTTTGCTTCCAATGCAGCTGAAATGGTCATAGGTTATTCTACTGTCATGAAACCAATTACCACAGCATTCGATTTTTTCTATTGAAAACCAGGCATATAATTTTACTGGCCACAGCACAAATAATTCTTTCTATTTTACATTAATTCAGAAGGCACAGCCTGGAATATAAAATACCATGTCAAACGTGTATAATGGAAAGAAGCAAATATCTGCAAAGTCCCTTGAAGTTTTCCTATTTACAATTAAGCTTCAAAACATATTGCTATACTGCTGGAAGTTCTCTAAACACAAAAAAGTTAACTTGCAGTACAATTATAAACCATAACATTCAAGCTTAACACATCAGCGTACTCATGCTTTTCAAATCTAAATAAAAAATACGCTAGGACGAATGAAAGGGTGACATCAAGACAGTACTGAGGTTCCTAATCTCTTACAGGTACATTAATCAATTACTGCTTCATTATGTGCTTGTATTAAAAGTAAAAAAGATGAAAGTAAACAGGCAGAAGGTACCTTCAGTTGGCTAGTGAAATATGAAATATGGCCAAACTGCATTCAGCTAAAAGTCAGAACAGATCATATTCCGGCAGTAGTAAATGACTGATAACAGGCTCTCCCCAGCACAAAGGACAGAAGAACACTACAGCCCTACTGGACCCTCCGGGCCATGAACAGAGCTCCACTATTATATACTGTACAATAAAATGAGTGAGTAATGCGTATGGGACATCGCACTTCCATACACCTTTCATACTCAGAACTGAAAGAACAGCTACGTTGAGTTATGAACAGAGCACGGCTTGAGTGTTGGTGGTTCAAATGGCATCCTGCAGGACATATCAGAGTACTATAGTGAGGTATTTCAGTCCAGTTAAAGTAAATTACCTGTGAACGGGTTGCAGAAAGCACACCGTGGAATGGAAGGCCTACACAAATTAATGTGGGCAGTAAGGTATGTTTTCAAATTGAGTCCGGGGCATTGTCGTTTAATCCAGTAGGTGGTACCAGGCTCTGACAGCTGATAAATTAACTGACGGCTTTAATCGATTGAGCCACACACAGGGTTTGTGCGTGGAGCATGGGCTTGAGGAAGGGGGAATACATTACAGGTCCTCTCCAGCTCCATGCAGTGCCTGTGACCCACAACTTAACCAGGCCTTGCATACCAAGCCGGCCCGCGCACTTCTGACGGGAGACCAATTCGAGGAGGTCCTCAATTAACCCGCAGCAAAGAGAGAGCCACAGACGGACTCACAGGAAGTCGATGCACTGACCACTCGCCATTAATCACCGAGGCGCCATTAAAGGAAAACTATTCCCGTTTACCAGCGGTGTACGAGCCCCCCCATCCACGTCCCCAGGTATTACCCTACCTCCCTGACTACAGCCGAGGATCAATAAACAGAATCTCCCAACCACTCAAAATTCCCCTTTTCACTTCAGGACAAAATCAAAGAGCACAAAATTACATCAAGCATAAAACTGGTGAACACAGCCAACATGACAAGACATTTAAAAATGATACAGACACACTTGAAAAACCCCTGATCCTGAAATTGCATAAAATCAATTTTGTAACCAGACTTCTTTCTGCAGAGTATTACTGTTAATTTAAACAGGCTGCCAGAGTTAGCACTCCTCACTACAGAGCAAAAATATTTTCCATGAGTCTTTTCCCCATTAACGAGTATATTTCAGCAGCTATAAGCAAGCCTCTATTTTGAATAAATGCCTTCAGACAAGTGTAAGAAGCAAGTAAGTGTGAAAAAAGGAATATCCAAACAGGGCATGTCTAAGCAGCCCATGTAGCTCAATGAGCCTTAAAGCCGCTACACATCATATTGATAGCTACAGAAAGACCAACAAGGCTGATTATTGGGGAGTAATTGAGCCCTTCTTAGCTCTTTGATAGCGAGCTGAGGACTAATCAGGACATCAGTTTCCATTCCAAATGTTTCCAAGTGTATTAAACTGGCCTAAATCTGTTAACTTGGCAAGAAGTAGCTACATCTCAAACACGATTTTATAAAAAACAGTGAAATGGTTCACACGTGGCAGGATAAGATGAGTCAATACTGTATTTTTTATTCCATTTCCCAAACCTTTGTCTAATTTAGGAAATTACACTGCAAACGACCACACCACCAGCTCAACATGTCGGCCATCAGTAAACATGCCTAGCTACGTACGCCCAAACACATTACATTCCATTAGATTTTAAGCATTTAGCAGATGCTATTATTGGAGAGCAATTTACACAGCTTACTCTCTTCATATACAATACATTAATCCAGCAGGATATTTACTGAAGCAATTCAGATGAAGTGCTCTGCTCCAGGGTACTGTGCCGCACCTGGGAAACGATCCAACAACCTAGGAGTGGCACCCTTATCATACAATGCTACCCTGCATACAACCAAATATGAATGGTTTCTGACAGTTCTTGATGCATTGATACAGGTTTTAAATATAAAATAAAGTTAGCGAATGGCCTTGTTTGCTTGTTAGCTCACAGAACCTGCCGACTCTATATTATTAACACATCATTTACACATCAGTGTCCAACCTCTTTAAAGCACCCCATTGAAAATTATTTGGGCCTCATGCAAGGACCACTTGTACAAACAGATTTGTTCTTAAATCGCTTAAATCTCTTAAAAGGCATTCACCAAATTGATCATATTTAGATTTTTTTTAGGTAAGAACAACATTTGGTCCAAACCTGTCGTACTACTGATGTTAACAAGAGCCTTGCAGTGCAAGTCCGCCTGGCACACAGAACTCTGATCAATCTTTCCAACTAGGGGCTGCAGATATGAATCAAGAAAATATGAATCAAGGTTCACCAAATGTATTGCTTACTTCTCGCCTCAAATGTTTTCGTGGAGTGTTTAGGAAAAAAGAGAGACAGTTATAATCTGACCAAAAACGAATGACCGCAGTAAAACCAATCAGGCATCAGTCATCTTGTTCTTGCTAATTGGAACGCACCGACAGTACCATATATACTGTATTATGACAGGAATCTTCATTTATAACAGTTTCGTTTGCTGAATCCAATGTGGCACACTCGTATATCAGCCCTTCATTCTAAAATGTATTTATGATAATAAAAAATAGGTCTAGCAGGAGGCCCATTGTCATTTTTTTAATAAGTTTCAGCTTTTTTCTTTTACTTGAGGACTTCTGAGAATTTTCAAGGACCTTGGAAGCCTTGTAAAAATACTCAGGCATGCGTTCAATCAGAAGTATATCCTTAACTTTGACATCAAAGCAGTCTGGCCGGTTGGTTTAACCGATTGCTGAACTCACCAAACGTTGATTGAATCCCAGTCTCGGTCTCATTCAAAGTGGTTAAGATGCATAAAGGGGGAAACTGAATCATTCCTTCATGGACAATATCAACTTTTATGAGACACTCGGTACACGTTCTTGCAGAGGCACGTGGCAGAATCGCTCCATTCTCCACTCTTCTCCATTCTTCTGTATGTGGATTTTGGTAGGGTGAAATTGCTGACCCACACCATGTAGAATAGGACACACCACCTCTTTTCCACACTGTCTGTGTATACTGGGACATCCTGTTCCACACTCGAGCGCAGGGCTGACCAACCCAGTTCCTGGAGACCACCATACTGTAGGTTTTTATTTCCACCCTTAATTAGTACACCTGATTCTACTACTTAGCAGCTCAATGAGATCTCTAGCTGTTGAATGAGGGGTGCTTTGTTAGAGTTGGAGTAAAACCCAACAGGTTGGGAAGTCCCCACATTAGGCAGCCCTGCTCTCATGGGATTGGGAAGTGAGCAAATCTACTGCACTTTTATGTAATTTTTTACGTAGTTTTAAAAAGAGCCATGTGCACTTTGTCGAAAAAGTTCAGTATCAGAGGTTGTCATTATGAGACTCTGCACTGCATTGTGCTGTACCCTCCTTTCACGCAAAGTGTGAGCAGAGCTAGTTGGTATAATAAATGGGTGCCAGAGACAGCAATGTTTATCTGTCTGATTTGGCTCCATCCCCCGACATCGCTCAGAGGAGTGAGCTCAGCTGCGTATGTGAAACACTAGACCCTGAAGCAACTCTTCACGCTTCCACCTATTAGCGCTGCCTAGGCTACCAGATCAAAAACAACACAATAACACAGAAGGGAATGAATGTTCTGTTTTCATGGCTTTCATAAGCTGATATTCAACATTTGCGAAACAGCATACTCAATGGTCACCTTCACTTTGAAGATTATCCACAACAAATGGAAAAGTGGTATACTCATTTTGTATGGTAACAAACTGAACTCAAGTAATCTGAATGAAGTTCTTCCTTGCTCACTGAAGGGAAAGCGCAGCTAACTGCCAGCTGAGCTCAGATATAAAGAGAGCTCCCAGAAGCCAAAAAAGCCCTAGAGTCCCAAAGCCCCGGAGGCATCCAGAGGTTCCTGCTGCCTGCCTACATCGCACTGAAGACAAACTGAGCACATTCATTGCCCCTGCTGTAGGCTGCATGCTTCCTTCCATGTGTGTTCTGCACAAGCCGTGGAGCTCTGACCCCAGGATGACTGCCCTGGACTCTGAATACGGGTCACATATCTGACTGTAGGGTGCACTCTGGACGTTATATGCATCTGTGACTCAAGTTGTATCGGGGGCTGCCACAGCAGACCCAACCAGCAGCACCTATCTTGGTATACTGAGGAGAGAGAGGCAGACGAGGGAGAGGAGTGAAAGAAGGGAAAAGAAACACAGAGGAAGAGAAGAGATGGCCATGGCGTTGACGCCTGAAACCAAACACACCTGCCCAACCATCTTGCCCAACTGCGTACCCACCACAGTCTCGCTAGCGATCCACTCCTCCGCCTCACGTACGCACATTTTGTTCTAGAAGGCGGTAGAAGAACGGCTCACCTTTTTGTCGTCTTTGTGGTTCGCCGTGGCAGCGGTGTCCTTCACGGGGGCGTCGGGTGGGGTCCCGCTGAGTCCGGACGGCCCGTTGGGCGGCTCAGCCTGCGGGGGGCAGGGGAGGGACTCCGCCGTGGCCGTCGGCTCCGCGGCTCCTGACGCCTCCAGCTCCATCTTCCCCTGCACTGCCACGGCGAGACCATCAAAACCACAAGTCACATTCAAAGTCAATGAACACAGAATGCTAAAGCAATGCAAGGCCTTGACATAACATAACACAATATAATGATTAGAACAGGCCATTCAGCCCAGCAATGCCCACCATTTCCTACCATTAAAGAGCAAATAATGCTTAGTTTACCTAAAAGCTAGATAGTGTCTATCACTATATCAAGCCTGGTCTTGGAAATCCCTAGACCTTCTGCCTTCACTACATTTCTGCCTTGTACATTCTTAAATGCAAACTGACATACACAGCCACACACATCTTTTCACACAGATGTATGTTCATGCTGCACAGCTATGTAGACCCTTTTTACACGTCTGCTAATAATTTCTTTGGAAAAAGGAATGAGACAAAAAGTTACAGTTAACAATGAATCGTTTTAATATCAACAAGGTCCTGGCACAGCGCAGCTCATTAATATGCTTTGAAACATTATTGTTTTTATGGCTACTAGTCATCGGATTAAGTTATTTCTTGTATAAACATATGACTGGTCTCCCAGATACCTCGGTCGCCCCCTGGAACCCTGAACAAAAGACACCAGCCAATCAAAAGAGCAGCATGTCCTGTGAACACTCTCTTGACTGTTTGAACCTTTTAAACTCTCTAGGGCTTTCTCCCCATCCACCCTTTTTCCTCCCCTATGGGAATGTGAACATTCCTGATTGTTTAAAAAAAAAAAACAAGACTGCATTGCATGATATGAATGAAGAGTTGGCTTATTTGGTATGCAAACATGTTATATTTGGCAGCCTTTGCTCTTTCCTGTGTTTCTTTTATTTTATTTTTTTTATTTTCCTTTCTGAAATTCAAATATGTAATTTAATGACAAAAGATCTTCTGTTGCTCAAACAGTAAATGCATAGATATTTTAAAAAACGTACCCTCACCCTCCCTCCCAGCACAAGCAGAGTCATCTGTATGTGGCTCAAACCCTGCTATAGTCCATCCAAGGAACATCTCCCCACTTACTGTATAATCTTGTTTAAAAATGTTTCAATGGGGTAACCCGCCACCATTATTCAACTCCACGTGTCAACAGGCGTAAACACGTTTAAAATACAAGACCAGTACCATTCTCAATGGGGAATCTGATACAGAGATTGACACTGAAATAAATATGTCTGTTGCATGTTACCATCCACAAAGGCCATTTACATTAAAAGTATGGGCATTTGCTGTACATTGCTGCAATTACAACAGCAGTGCCTTGGCCAGAATGTTAACCCACCACATTCTGGCCATACCCACAATGCATTACTGTTCATCTGCCCATGGATCCATCCATTTTCTATACCATTTGCTCCTGGTCAGGGAGTGGGGGGCTGGAGCCTATCACAGCATACATTGGGTGGCAGGAATAGACCCTGGACAGGTCACCCTTCACTCACACATACTCATACCCCAAGGACAATTTAGACTTTCCAATTAACCTGACATGCCCGTCTTTGGACACTGATAGGAAACCTGGGCACCCGAGGAAGCCCACGCAGACACAGGGAGAACATGCAAACCCCAGACAGAAAGGCACTTGGCTGGAAATCAAACCCAGTACTTCCTTGCTATGAGGCAATAGAGGCTTGACAGTTCTGATTTTCTACTTCCAAGAGAGATGGATGGCATGATTCTGGCACTAGGCCCAAAGCAGTGGAAAAGGCCTTGGAAGGCTCCTTGAACAAATGCAAAAATATTGTTTTCTGGTAAAACAACCATCAGGCAATCCCTTCACATGGGTCATTATCGCCATACGATGCCTTTGACACTTCATAAAATCTTTAGATTTTAGTTTTTTTTTTAAGTGTAGTCTTTTTAAGTTTAATCACTGAGTAGGGCGGGCTGTAGCGTAGTGGTTAAGGTACACGACTGGGACACGCAAGGTCGGTGGTTCTAATCCCGGTGTAGCCACAAAAAGATCTGCACAGCCGTTGGGCCCTTGAGCAAGGCCCTTAACCCTGCATTGCTCCAGGGAAGGATTGTCTCCTGCTTAGTCTAATCAACTGCACGTCGCTCTGGATAAGAGCGTCTACCAAATGCCAATAATGTAATGTAATGAGTAGACATTATTGTTGAATAAACCACAATATACAGTATGTCCATACTTTATACACATCTGATTAAAAGTATTTTCATTGGATTACTATAATAATATATTTTCAGTTCCATTATGATATTGGGTCCCTTTCCCAATCATATTCATGTATTACTACCAAATTCTAAACAAATATTACATTGACAGTAAAATGTGTACTTTTTTCACACACATTTTGCACCTTATTTTCTAAACAAAAAAATGAGAAATAAATATTCAGTTTAACTTATAAACTATATATTGATATTGGTACAGAAATGCCATTGATGATTGCAATGATTAAATTATAATAAAAAATTAATAAGGTGGACAAGGGCATGACAGGATGGACAGCTATGAGTGGACAGATCATCAGTTAAACTGACAATAACAAGACATTTATGTGATAAAAGGCATTTGATGAACTGTTAATATTGAATAGGGATCAACGAACCTTGCCAACAGCTTCTTGAAAGGAAACTGAACAGATGTCCAAATGAAAATTGACATTTAACTTCTAAATCCAAATTTTAACATGCTATTTTAACAAAAACTAAGAAGTCATGTACGAGCTGTAATTGCCCTCTCTCCTATGGTCCTATGGGTAAATGCTTGGTTGTGGTATTTCATATTGATCACAGAAAGCTGAACAGATTTTTCCACATACCTCCTAACATCATTGGCATTCATATCACCTCTGAGTTCACCTACAGGATTCTTGGCCTACAGCTCATCTGAACTGTTCTTCCACACATCCCCATGCGGATGTTTCCATTTGCACAGAGCATTTATAGAGTACTTTTGGCTCTGGGCTCAGACAGAGCATCTGTCTATATCTATATCTCTAATACAGTTATAAATATGACATTTTATCTTACACATGCACATGTATGATTCATGTCTATCCTGTCATCACATACACCGGACAGGGTGGACATAATTATGACAATGACATGGTGGACATTTTTAAAGTTAGCAACTGAACTCTGAACTGGGATTGTGACAAAGCTAACATAATGGTGAATCTGAAGCAGATGTTGCCATCTTTGACAAATATATTTTGAAATCATAAAATATCATAAAAGCTTAATCATTAATAAGGAACAGTTTGATAGGGTCCTGCACTATAACTAACACAAAATCTGAATGTTTTTCACAAAAGGCACCCTATAGCGATATTGACCTACATGTGAACAGCTGTCTTTCATATACTTTCAGTCAACTGCAGGAATATGTGGGCCTTACTGCATGTCCAATGCACAGAGCAAGCTCACTGTGAATAGGCTAGTAGTTTGCACAGGACACACGCAACCAGAATCACTTGGGCTAGCATCCAGCCATATGGACTGTCTCCAGATCTAGTGACGTTCAGTCTAGTACAGAACCAAATAGGTGAATCAATTTCTTTGTATGATATGAGAAAATATGCCAGAATTCCCTCTGGATAACGCAGCTGCAGCCCGGGTAACATAAGGTTTGTGGTGACATAGTGGGATATAACTGTCCAGATATAAGCATTATGAGTTTCTCAGGATAACAGCAGCTGCTAAACAAATTCCAGGCTGAATGGGGCAGAGTTATCCTCCGCTGTGGCCCCACTCCTAATATGACAGCAATGTAAACTCACCGTGTTCCAAACACCAAGTATAATTCCGTTTTCATAAAAACTAGGGACGAGTCACATACGCAATCCATTTCAGCATACAGTAACATGGTAATAGTGCTCCACTGTCACATTGTGGTGGGGAAGCTGTTGCTAACGAGAGTCAACTAACTGGGCAGGCTTATATGGCAGTGTTCGGACCAACACTTTCTTCCGAACACAGGGACGTTGTGCAGTTATTAGTTGCTTTCTCTATAATTATGGGTCCAATTCACCTCAATCAAAGTATTTTAGTGTCCAAGATAGTCAGTAAGCATCCATAATCATAAACCACATGCATCAGGAGAATAACTACCATTCGACAGACGTTAACTTCTGGTGGAAGCAGCTGCTTCCCCATGTTCAGAACATGGTGAGTTTATTTTACAAGTGTACAGTGATACTCTGCCCGAGATGAGAATAAAAGCTAGCACAATCACACACAGCAGCATATGCCAAACATACTCCTCACAATGTAGACTTGTAGAATGTTTGCATCCTACCCAAAATAAAATGCTTGACCCCAGCAATGCCCTGTAATCTCCTACTATGCTCATTTAAGTTTTTACTATCAGTACTCAGTCATGCATAAAACATTGAGCAGAGTGCAGTATGTAGGGGAATAACTGTGTATCTGTAATGTAAAATACAGGCACCGTATGAGTTTTCCTTCACTTTGTATTGTTCAAATGGCTCATTTCCATAAGACCAGCTTCGCTGGCTAGAACTAGTTCTTTCAATCGTATATTTCTCATTTGAAGTTTCATAAATCCAGTGTGTTTTTATTATTCATATGACTTAGCTTAGTATCCACATATGCTGGATTTCACATCATTATTTTGTGACAATCTCAAACTAATTGTTAAATAACTGCTAAACAGTCCTATGTAAAAAGCCTTATATGAGCAGCTGAACATTAGAATCAGCCAAAAATAGTCACTGTCAGATAAGTTTCCCAGCTCATCAAGTACACAGACACCACTGAACTTCTGTCAGCGCACCGGGTCACCCAAATTGTGTTCAATGAAAGCAGTGTTACTAGACAGCATAGAAAAAAACTCACAAAATGCTTCTCACAATGCTGTTTTGAAAAGCAGAACAGATTGAAAACTAGCCGTTACAACACAGAAAACACAGAGAACTGTGATTTCAGGGAAACCATAAATTGGAAAGACACGGAGAAACAGCAGCGGACACACAAAGAAAGAGAAAGATACAGGCATTTTTAGACTATAGTAGCTCTTTCTTGGGATCTTCCTTTCATCAAAACTAGGACAATTCTGTTGCTACGTTTCTCAGTATGCGATTACCAATGTATAGGGACATATTTCCTGTAATAAATAAATTCCACATCACTTCAGCTACATATCTGCAAGCAGCAAGGGCAAAACGTATAGCTAAGAAAGGGGCATTACAATAACAGTAATTATTTTAATTTTTTCCCCTTAACAAGGACAAAACCTAAATAAGCCATTGAAGGACAATTCTTGGGCACAACCTCCCAAGGTATGAAAGTGTTCCTGATCTCTTACGCCACCTCTGAATGTGGCATGGCCATCTCGCATTAAATGTGCATTTGGCCAGAAATGGTTGTTTAGCTTATGAAAAAAATCTCTAATGGCCACAACAAACATCTTCTCATAGTCTGAAGATACCTGGAAGGAAGACTGAAGGTGTTACTTGTGTTTCAGGGCACTTGAATGTTTTGCTTAGTTGTGATTATGTGTGGATGTACAAACCAGGGGAAAACATTAACCAATAATAGCAGACCGATATTTATCATACAATTATGAGACTGAAATGTATGTGCAGTATGAGGTATTTTTGAGCTTATGTACGCTGGATAAGTTGGAGAATGCACTCTATATACAAAAAGGCCTCTATTCCCACCCAGCCTCACCAAATCCCCAAACATCTATGTCTTATGGAGCATATTTTCACCATTCAGAAACTTAAACTCTGGTATTGATTTGGGGGGAGGGGTGGTTACCTTACTCCATATGTCTATTACGTGAGTGTGTGAGACCAACTGCTGATCTTCTGTGAAGGACCATCTTTACAGGACACACCATAAGCATTCCAGGGAGAAGTTCTATTCTTTGATTGTTCTGCTATGTGATTGAGGGCCTTTAATCCATTTCAACCATTCTATACAAATCAATGTAATACCACTTTGACCAGATATTGATGGCTGTAAAGTAACACCTCAAGGCCATTCTACAAATTTCACATTACAATGAAAAGGCAATTGTACTTAAATATTTGAATAAAAAGTCAGTGTCAAATCTGTGATTCATCAGGTACAAGGCAATAACAGCCAAGGATTTTAATGTTAACACTGGCTTAGTATAAATATAAAGAAAACTGAGTTAGTCATTGAAAGCCCAAGGCAAAAGTACAAACTGTGACTCCAATAGTGTGTGTGTGTGAGCAACAGGTAATTTGAAGAGAGAAGAAAAATTGGCTCCTGAAAATAAGTGGGACTGTGTCAAGCAGCACTTAATTTAATATTAGTTGCTTCACAAAAACTCACAGAATTAATACTATCAGAGTTATCTTAAGGAAGCCAACTAAGTATTTTAATAGCATCCTGAATAGCAATTGTCCTAAAAGGGATGTGTGAACCATTACCTTAGCTAGTCTTGTTTAATCATTTAAAAATTGGTGAGGTTTTTTTTACCTGATACAGGCATACAGCCTGTACAATCAATAGGACTTGATAGATATTTAATACTGTTAATATGCATTCAATACAAATTGAGCACACACAAAAATAAATTACAACAAGCTGAATTCACCAAACAAGCACAAAACACTGACAACTCGCCCTTTGTCAAGTTGCCAATGCGTTTGAATTAAATTACAATGACAAAATGTGGCATGTGAGAAAATAAAATAATAAAAACATGTCAAAATCATCCCTAAATACCTATGCACAAATAGGCTACATGCAGGAAGTGTCCTGTGAAACATGCTGCCCTCTAACCGGGTTAAGCTGTAGTGTTTACTCCTACACAACGCTGAGGAAATGTATAGCCGTGTCGACACAGGCATACGTACGTCCAGCTTTCACATTTGCACTGTGAAAAATGTCACCAATATTTTGGACAGTTACAAGTTGCACTCTACATTTATAATGCGTTAAACACATATTCGCAACATCATTCCCGTCCCGGACAAATACTAAGTGCAGCCAGTCCGGTTTTTGAAGGTGGTCTATAGATTGCCATTGTTTCTCAGCAGGTAATGGCTGATAAATGTCACGTTGCAACCAATTAATGGGAACCACGTGAAATTAATACTTCAGTTTGTATCCTGTCACCATCACAAGCGGTCCAAGAAGCCATACACACAAAGTTATGCAACATTTTATATCAATTTCGTTCGTTCACAATTGTTACAGCGTGCAATTTGATGCCAATAACTGCCGATGACAGCTATAAATCTACACATACAGACCAAATTGGAATATTACAATAGTTCTCTTCGCGACGTTCTAAAATAAAGCAATGGCTACTGTAGGTAGTTAGCAGGCTCAGTTCTAAAATACGGTTCTTCCAGTAAAATTAACCCGTCTCTTCAGTAACATTGGCGGATATCCTCAGCATCTATGAGGCTACCGCGACAATTTATTCACAACAGCAGCTGTTTCAGTGACCAGAGGCGTTTATTGAATAATTATCGAAAATTGCAATTGAAAACATAATTCTATGTGTTAACTATAACTATGCTTCGGGTATGTCAAAGCGAATGCAAAAGATAATTTAGCTAAATGCTATACAAAGACGTACGAAAAATCTACCGCGAAGCTTTCCACCGTATTGAAACAAGTATAGGAAATAACGGTAAAGGTGTACCTTGCACTTCAGCGTTCCAGTTTATGTTACAGTCTGTAACATAGTCAAAGAACAGTGTGGTGGTAGTTACATATTTAGCTACTCATCCATCGACTTGAAGTGCACAGCCACGATGCAATACCAAAAAAAAATGGTTCTGAAGAAAAAAATACAAGAAAAACCAGGGAAAGACTAACGTAGCTTATTGGTAATATAGTTACCCTTCAAAACTCGGTCCACTAGGGATTGCCAACGGTGCCGATGCTGACGAAACCACACGGTGCTCCACACAAATTCTGTCTACGTCACATGGAGGTGTGGCTTTGTACGCCCACCCGTCCTCCTCTCTAGCGCTGTATGAAAGCGAAGGCCCACAGCCCAAATATAAATTCAAGGTGGAGCCGGGGGAGGGGCTATTGTTACTGCTTAAAAGGTGACACGAGGTAATCGTCAGTGCGTGTAAATAAAAGCTTAGCTGTATGTGTAATGCTGCCTTGTGTATTGACGCTTCCTTTTTATTCACCGTAACTTATTAGTTAAACATGCATTAACCCAGTCGACAATGGAATAGGCTACTTTCGTAGTAAAACATTTTAGTACAAAGCGTAGCAAGTCATTTCTCCTTCCATTACTGTAGCCGTTCGCTCGAACTTTGATTGGATCGGCCCTTTTTTAAACGCTGTTGTGAGTAACTTCGTACATATACTCATTACTCTCTTTCTGCCCTTCTCCAATGACTACTGTTCCTTCTGCAGTGTGTGCATGCTAGGGTACTTTATATGTATTCACAATTATTTAGTTTCTTTGGTTGCCATTGTGGCATAGTTGCTTGCTTCAATGCTTCATATATTTGCTGGCCTGTGAATGTTTGTCAGGTCTACGCAGGGCAGGGCCGTAGGCAGCCTGGTGGATGGGGGGGTCTTTTCCCCCCTATAAAGCGGACCTGCGTGGCACCTTCAGGTTATGAATGTTCATGAAAGTATCTTCTATTGTGAAGATATTGAGACATTTACTTTTAAATAAAGTCAGATGCACCCATAGATAATATGATATATAGATGTGTATATATTTTGTGTCCATGTCTTTATTTTGTCATAAAAAAGGTGGTAATAAAAACTTTTTGTGGGCTATACATCTGTGGCTGTGACTTACAGCCTACAAAAGCTGATTTGGAAAGAGAGTGTGGGCAATGTTTGTATAATCTACCCAGATAAACTGACTAGTCAGGGGTTCCCACTTCCCACTTTATTATGGAGGGAGGAGTTAACATTGGGGGCTAACAGATTTTCCTGATAAATGCATTGTTTTATTATTCCAAATGATGCTTTTCCAGGACATATTGGCAACTTTCTAATTTTCTAATTATTGCTTATTACAAACAATTCAAAGGCAAGACTCATAGAAAAACATTTTAATTGTTACAACTGTCCAAGAACATGGGGGTGTGGGGGGGGTTACATCTAAATATTTTAACAGTACATCCATGCAAATGTAACATACAACTGTATGGTCTCACAAAACTGAACAGCAAACACAAGCCAATTATTTCTAACAAGTAGCCATCACAACTGAACTACCTGACAGTACTAAATCAGTCACAGCAGTTTCTGTTTGGTTTCCTCCATTACACAGCTTTTATACAAATGCTTACTTTACTGTGCATTGCCTTGCGGTATGTATCAGTCTTTTAAATCTAACAACCGAAAGCAACCTTGTCTGTGTCAGGTCTGAATAACAGCTGCTCTGGTTTGAATTTCACTACTGAACTGAGTATGTTCCACAGTACAGCTATACTGCCAGACCCTTGACAGTCTGATTTCCTACAAACAAGTGTGTCACTGCTATAACTGCTAGCAGTTATTAATTATTGTTCTGCATGCAACTCCTTCTCCAAGTGATGGAAAGAATGTAGTAAGGGCATGTGCTTCTGCGCACCCAAAACCTAAACCCTGGATACAGGCATGTTCACAAGGCTACACCACTTCTTTTCACCTTTTCAGCCATTTACCATTCGGTTCTTCAATTACCCGCTTTGCTCCATGACAGGGCCTTGTGCTTCCCCCATTATCTCCTCAGAGCTCAGAGCACTTCTAAACATGATGCCATTGATGATGAGCATATCGCCTACTTCTACCACGCTGTCCTCCCCAATCCACTCATAGTCTCCTGCCTAAAGATTAATACACAAAAATAATGTATATGCACAGGCATGTACAGCTCTGCTAAAAACATTCAATACCCCTTATTCTGTACCCAGGTTCTACAAGCATTGTAGGTAAAAACCACAGTGCATATCTGCTTTGTTCTTTGCATGTCGACTGCAAGGTCTTTAATTCACTCTGTGTGACCATTGCTAAATGTCTTAAATGTAAATGTACCTTGCATTACAATCAACTGCACTGACATTAAGTTACAGAAAATTAGTAATTCTAGATATGCTCAACTACTTTGTATGATTTATGAAGGGTTTGTGTATATAAACTGCAGTTAGACCCTTAATGTGGTTTCACTCTGGGAGTCTGGGAGTCTAAAAGTGATTTAACATATGCTGTGGTCAGTTTGCTTTGTGTGTAGGCCTATGAAAGGGGTTTACTATGTTTTTCATAAACATTAGCCCCTCACACAAACCACCATCCAACAGTTTGATGAACTGCATTTTACCATTTGTCTTCATTATTCAGGAAAAAAGTTTCATAAAAACATTAGTTTTACCACCCCACCCTTATTTAAGGACAGAAATGTGTAAACACAGAAATAACAACACAGAACACAGAATTGTGGAATTGAAGCGTGTTCAAAAATGACTGGTTCACAAAATCGCCACCCCCATATACAAGAATAAACATAAGAACATGAGAAAAGAACACAAGAAAATGTTCTGAAGGCAACAGGCCATTCAGTCAAGCATGGCCACTCATTTAAATACTGTAACCACATAAAATAATCAACAAACAGATGAATACCGTGTAAGAACTCCTCTTGCCCTTGTGGGTGCTCTGGGTCGGAGTGTACACTGAGTGACACTGCTCAATCATCTTCTCAATATCACCCATTAAACATTCAGCTTGATGGAGCACTAGACTGACAGAAAAAGAACATTAACACATACTTTTATTAAACTCACTCTAGCACAACAAACAACAAACAGATACTCCTGGAGATGTCAGGCATTCTCTCACTATCTCTCTTTCAATAACATAGATATACTACGAGACCACTTTATTAGGTAAACCTGTACACCCGCCCATTAATGCAAATATCTAATCAGCCAATCCTGTGGCAGCAACTCAATGTACAAAATTAAGCAGACATGGTCAAGACATTTAGCTGTTGTTCAGACCAAACATCAGAATTGGGAAGAAGTGTGACCGAAGTGATTGTTGGTGCTAGAGAGGATGGTAGAGGAGAGTATTTCAGAAACTCTTCACACACAACATTCCCTACAGTTTACAGAGAATGATGCTAAAAACAAAGTGTGGATTTGCGGGTATTTAGGTCCATATCGGGTGATCTGTGTGTAGGAATTACAGCCCTTTTATACAAACTGCCTCTATTTCAGGAAACCATAATACTTGGGACAACTCTCTTTTCAGGTTTCTGATTAGCCAGGTGTGTTCAATCGCTGCCTTAGAGCAGCTATAAGACATATGCACGTCCATACACTCACTGAGCACTTTATTAGGTATTTATTGGATTTAGTTTTTAGATTTATTTATTATTATATTATAGTCTTCTATTGCTGTAGCCTATCCACTTAGAGGTTTGACATATTCTGTAATCATAGATGCTCTTTTGAATACCACTGTTGTAATGTGTGGTTATTTACATTACTGTCACCTTCCAGTCGGCTTTGACCAGTCTGGCTCTTCTCCTCTGACCCCTCTCATTAACAACGCATTTCTGTAGACAGAACTGCTGCTCACTGGATGTTTTTTGTTGTTTGCACCATTCTCTGAAAACACTAGAGACTGTTGTGCAAGAAAATCCCAGGAGATTAGCCGTTTCTGAGATACTCAAACCACTCTGTCTAGCACCAATAATCATTCCATGGTCAAAGTCACTTTGATCACATTTCTTCCCCATTATGACATTTGGTCTGTAAAACAGCTGAACCTCTTGACTACATTTAATTGCTGCCACATGATTGGCTGTTTAAATATTTGCATTAATAAGTGTACAGGTCATATGTGTACAGGTCTACCTACTCACTGAGTGTATATTCATAGTTGTGCACATAAATGCACAGACAAGCATATATCTTTATATCTCAGGAACAGGTTCATAGTTGCCTTCACAAACGATTTGACAAATTATGTTTAATCAACTTACTCCCACACATGTGCAACATGTGAATATACAGTAATGTAATATACTTTGTGTGCTTTCCTTTATTATTCCAGCCTTCTGGGTAAAGCCAAGCCATTGCAATTAATCACTAATCATTCCCATATTCCAGACATAGCAAAACATAACATGTTTTAAGGCCACTCAAAGATTAATTAGACTCTCAAATCAGAATTTAATAAAAACATTAGATCTGTCGGGTTGTTTAAATATTACTACTTGGACCAAGGGGCTCATCAAATTCAAACAAATATGCCACGACTATTTGAACAGACTCCAGCTACTGTGGGTGTGTGACAGACTCACATTCCTGTGGCTTAAAGAGGCACAGCTGCAGCCTCTCCTCACATGTGGCACGCTCCATCTTTGCCGCCTCCTCTAATGCCACTTTGTACGACTTCTTCAGAGAGACTTTCAGATTTTTGGGCTGGAGGACAAAAGACCCAAAATTTTCACCTGTTTTCCACCACAGTATTAGAAGAACATTTTCAAACAATCTGTGGAAAATCATTGATGTGTCAGCAATGGAATGGGTTCTGCCAGGAGCACACCGTCCAGACGCACCAGGATGCTCTGGCTCATCAAAGTATTCAAGGGGTCAAAATACTGATTTTGATGAGGCCACATGCTGATTCTTTTCATTTCCTGACTTTGATTTTGCAAAGAAAGCTGTGAATTCTTTTTGCAAATCAAACGAGGGCCTTTACTAGCATATGGTCAAATTCCCCATTCATCTGAGCTGTTTTCTCTCAAAAAACTGGAGGGACCTTCCGGAATGCTCTGAATTATGGCTTTTATCCACACAGGTTTTTAAAGGGAGAGCAGCCACACAGGAAGGTCATAATTAGTGAAGTTTCACAGAGCTCACTATCATTTCACTTACACAAACACACACACACACGAACACACACACACACAAACACACACACACACATAAACACACACACACGTTCACCTCTGCAGCTACAGCCCGGTAGAGCTGCACTGCCCTTGCAGAGGTCCACAGGCGTGAGTGAGGACAGCCGAGGAACTCCACATGGTACTTCAGCACGTCCCCTTCGCTGTCCTCCTCCATATACTCCGCAGACACAGGATCTGGGCTCAGGACTGCTGGCCACCTGAACAACAGTCATTCATTAGGACCGTCAATCACCTGAGCAACCACACGTAAGTATCAGAACAACCAGCCACTTGAACTAAGAAGTTCCTCTCACACGTAACTTACAGTAGCAAGGCTTGACCATACATTTAAAAATCGTTATATCACTCTGGGTAACGGTTTCATCTAACCAAATAACGATTTTGTTTCTGCCGCATGTCCGTAAAGCCTAAATGGTTTAATATAGGTTAAGTGTACATATTAACCATGCAGAATCTATCCAAATGGCATTGAAACCTATGAAAAGTGCCACGTTGCCCTTAAATGTGTCAGCCAAGTAATGGCAAAAAATATCTGGGAACATGATTTGTTTGGTGAATAGCAAAGCTAAATGGCAGTGAGATCTCGCAGTGAACAGCAAAGATAACTATGTTAAGACATGCTGTGTATGCTGAATAGCAAACACAAAATGTGATTACATGCTATGTTTGTAGAACAGCAAAGATAAACACATGTCCTTTGTTTTCTGTGGACAGAGAATCAGAACAGTCTGCATATTGTGCACTGAGAAACTTGTAATTGAAAAAACTAGCAACAATTCACTAAAAAACTAACTAACTTGTGAATTATCGTAAGCACTGTGTCTGCTACAGCAATATATATTTGTAAAGCACATTTTAAGTCAGAAATCCAGCTCTTTGATTGATGTATTCAATTATTCTGTTGTCATAGTTTGATTAGTTAATGAATCCATCAATCCTTTATTAGAAGGACGTATATTTAATATATGAAACCCCATCCATCTTGAATGAAGCTGAGTGAAGACAGCACAGGGTTAAGACAGGAATGAAATATAAGCAAATAAAACAATTCACACTTGAAGGTTGTTGTTTTATAATCATAAAATCTTGAAATACACTATCTACTTACAGGACTTAGAACATTGTCCTAATAATATTAACATGAGTAACAATATGTCAAAATCTCTTTTCAGTAGCATTTCAGTAATAATAATAATTTCTTTGAACAAAAACTGAGCCATGTTCTCACTTTATTGTAATGCCTTATGTGACGATGCCTGAGGCTTAAAGCTATGCAATACCGCAGGCTAATTCTCTGCATTTACGTTTATTTAACAGGGACAAATGCATACACATTGCTTTATATATAAAATACAAGGTAGATGCCATGCATACAGTTCTATCCATCCATCCATCCATTATCTTAACCCGCTTATCCTGAACAGGGTCGCAGGGGGGCTGGAGCCTATCCCAGCATACATTGGGCGAAAGGCAGGAATACACCCTGGACAGGTCGCCAGTCCATCGCAGGGCACACACACCATTCACTCACACACACACTCATACCTATGGGCAATTTAGACTCTCCAATCAGCCTAACCTGCATGTCTTTGGACTGTGGGAGGAAACCGGAGTACCTGGAGGAAACCAACGCAGACACGGGGAGAACATGCAAACTCCGCACAGAGAGGCCCCGGCCGACGGGGATTCGAACCCAGGACCTCCTTGCTGTGAGGCGGCAGTGCTACCCACTGCACCATCCGTGCCGCCGCATGCAAACTCCGCACAGAGAGGCCCCGGCCGACAGGGATTCGAACCCAGGACCTCCTTGCTGTGAGGCGGCAGTGCTACCCACTGCACCATCCGTGCCGCCGCATACAGTTCTAGCCATACAGGGCTTACAACCCGGGCCAGGCTTTTTAAAATTAAAACAAGAAGTACAGAAGCATTTAACTTAAAATAATACCAAAACATTAAAAAGCAGTACAGATCAAAGACTAAAATAAGGACAAACATCCTTACCATGGCCACCTGCCAGCCTTCACCAGGACCAAGCTTCCGACAGGAATCTTTGAGTAAATCAGCGTCAGCCCAAACTCCTGAAGCTGGGAGATTTTTGGAAACAGACCCTCGGGCACAGAGCAGTGGCTGAAGAGCGGATCCTGGTTCATGTGGCAGTACCAGGGCTGGTCTCGGTCGCACCCCTCAAACTCTCTCCTCGGGATCAGCCTCCACTTCATGCAGGCTGGGGACTCACACTGCACCCAGGTCTTGTCCAAGTAGTAAGACGTCTCGTTTTCTGCAGCATTCAGATCTGGCAGATTCATTCCTTCCATGTTTGGGTCTGAATCGGAGGATGACAACCCTGTTAGAATGCCACACTGTAAACACTGACACAATCTAGTCATCTGAAAAAGAAAAAAGTTTAACTTGTACTCCAACTGCTTTCTACCATATTAAATATAATCTCACCTTCAATTCCTAGGACTAGAGCAAACCCAAATATCCCCGGCACAGATTTAACTCTCGGCCAGTATTCTGTGATCCAAGTGACTATGCCAGAAAGACTACACTCCACCACCAGCTCTCCAGTATGCAGTGTTAAGATTATGTGTGTAGTTGCATTTTGTGTTTCTGCCGTGGTCTCTGGTTCAGCATGTGCAGTACGAACAGTGAAGATGAATGCCTCTCCTCCACTTCATTTATAATTATTCCAAACAATTCCTGCAACAGCAGAGCCTGTCAGACCATAAATATACCCTATAGGGATGCAACTATTAATTGAAATTCCTTTCAAAATGCAACTCTTCTAAGGGGAAAACACAAGTAATGTTACCTACAATAACTAAGTAGTTAGCAGCCTGATAAATCAAAAGTAAAGAATTATTGGCACACGTGATGAAGATGCAGAAGATGAAGATTATTTTTTTCCACTGGCCCCAAATCATACCAAACACAGAAGGTGGAAAGCACCCTAAAAACACCATTAACTTCCAAAGATATACTGCAAATTTGCCAAATTCCATAAATAATGTATAATTCAATAAGATCAACCAAAATTTAACATTTTTTTAATTCTGAATAAAAAAATAGGTTTCAGAATTACTGCCAACCCTGTGATTAAACCTGGTGCAGCCTACCCTGTCAAGGGTAACAGCAATTTCCAATAAGGTTTGATTAGGTTAGACAACATACTTGGAACCCATCAAGGGTCTTGCACTGATTGACTGCCCCCTTTTTAAGACCACAGGTCTGAATAGGGTTTAAGTCTGGATACTGAGACGGCCATTATAAAACACTGTTTCTGTTTTCACAGAACCATTTCTGGAGTTGTTTTGTTGGATGATAATCCTACAGCCAATTCTCAGCCTCCCTGCAGAGGCACCGAGACCTTTGCCTAAAATGTCTTGATACTTGGAATTTGTAATGCCTGGACCACAGACAGAAAAATTGCATAATCATCGACCACCATATTTCATGGTAGGCAGGAAGCATTTTTTATTGTATGCACCACTCTTCCAAACATGCCAATGCTGTATGTGGCCAAAAAGGTCAATTTTGATGTCATCTGACCTTAGCACCCAGTTCCAGTCAAAGTTCCAATGACGTTTGTTAAAGTCCAAACGCTTTAATTTGTTGGCTGTTCTCAGTACGGCCTATCTTCTTGCAACCCGTTGGTGAACTTATGAGACTTGCTGCCCCCAAGATGCAATTTCAATTCTAACTGTGATCCTTGGGTTCTTCTTTGCTTCCTAACCTTAGCTATCTAACTTTGTTCTAATGTTAGTGTTCTAAGTTAATTTACATGTGATGTTGACAAAACTCAGATATTCAGCTCGCCACAAGAGAACATTTCTATATCCAAAAAAACCTATCTATTTAACGTAAACTGATGATAAATGCCATGAATGTATCTCACCGTGTTCTGAACACCAAGTTATTCACCGAACCGAACGGTGTTCCGAACAGAACTTTCACGACGAATAACTAAAAAATTACTTTGGGAATTTAGGACATCATAAGTTTAATTGGGAAGTAACTAAGTTTATTTTTTCATGTTCAGGTTGACATTACTGTGGAATTGCCCTAATACAGTGCTTTACTGTGACACTGCTGCCGCTTATGTTCTGTTTGGAACACGGTGAGTTAACGTCGTTAGCTAATAACTATTTTGGTAATGTAAGTTAGTTTAACTAACTAATTGTGATATATTTAGCTAGCTAGCTACATGTGTTTGAAAGATTTTGTAACATTAACGTTATGTTTCTAACTTTAGTTAGCTACAGGACTATATTAGCTAACCGTTAGCTAATATCGTTATATTTAATAACGCATGTAACTACTTGGAAAATGCTACTTAGGTAGGATGGTAGCTAGCTACTTTTTTGTAAATCGCATTACAGATTTATGAGCACAGATTTGCTTGAAATTCTAAAATTAAAGGTTTCTTTAAATTAATGTCCTAGCTAACGCTACTTACTGATTGAAAGTGGCGAACCACAGATCTTGCTTAGACTATGCCGTTCCGTGTGATGAACCAACTGTAAGCTGTGTACAGTAGGGTGTACCGTCCGTCATGTGATACATTTATTCGCGCCTTAGTTTGAGGTCAGGTGTTCCTAAGTCAAAGGCCCGCATTTTCATTAAAACAAGTTTGCAAATGCATTACACGTAGTTGCATCCCACCATTATTTGTACATCGGTCTAATGTATTTATATATTCTATATATCGTATGTTGTCAGCAAAATGTTCCTAATGTTCGTAAAACTGTTTTATCAGCTAAGGCAGCAATTACTGCTTGCTTTTTAGTAGCGCATTGATGACCTGTGCAAGCTGGGTTATGTGTATACAGAATGTGTATTTTACTGTTGTGAAATAAATGTTAAAGTATTTTGACACATTTTAAGTACATCATTAAAAGTGGCTGAGTATGGTACAGATATAAATGGAACATCTTAACCAGGGATGCAGAGGGGCGTGTCGAAGCCACAAACACCATCCTTTCCATCATTTTGTGATGATGCACACACACACACACACACACACACACACACACGACACACATGTAGGCTGGTTACCCAAGCTAAGTTTTTGTCACCTGAAATGCACTTCAACCTGCTAACAGCAAATACTCTCTCACACCTGGCATGTGGTGTCCCTGGAAAAGGGAACGAACAGGGAGGGGCCAGTGTGGCACTGTGGCTGTATGCCCAAAGATTGTGTGTGATTCTACTCCGATTGAAGCATAAGCTTTACTGCAGACAATGACATATTAGACTACGTCTATATTAGGCCTATCTAACGTGTTGATGATCAGAATTTTATTTGACTTGTTTTATTTTTTAAAGATAAGTGCCTCACTCTTTGGGTTATCGACTGAGATGGAGCAGAGGGCTATGCCATTTTTTAATACGTGCCTGCTATGCTTGCTTTTCACGGATGGATAACAGTTACATCAATTTTTGCTATGTCTTTGATCGCGCTCGCACTTTTTTAAAACAGCCCAAAACAGCTAGTACCCATGCTATGGCTTTGATTTTGTTTTCAAAGCCCAACCGAAAACCACTGACATGGCAACACTGCACACACGCCCACCAGTATCACGTGGTGTGTTTCTATTTCCGCCGGAAAAGACAATGTGGACGTTTATTTCCTGGTTTGTCTAAGATAAGGCATCAGCTTTTAATAACTCGTGGTTTTACCTGTATTACCTGAATCACGGTTAATGAGGTCATAATTACTCTGACAGCCTAATCAAAAGATGCCTAGTATGTCTACTGTGTTTCCCTCTGGAAAATAACATCCTTGACAGGTAAGTCTCAAAGTTGATGAACTAGTAACGTTAGCTAGCTGGTTGTGCGACACTGATGACTACCAGTAATACAGCTTCTTAATTTGTAACGTTATGTGTTTTTCTAGCGTGCTTTAACTTCGGTAACTGTTATATTGGGGTGACTGCGATATTGCGAACGTTAGCTAGCTTTACGCTAGAGTTGTTACATTCGAAGTTCATATTTCTTAAAGAGGAGAGGTTCACGTCAGCTTGCGTGGTAGCTATGTCTTGTCGATAACATTAAACAAACTAGCTAATTGAAATGTGATATTTGCTCGTTTTCAGTGAGCATTACTGATGTATACCAAGTGAGTTACGTTATTCCTATTCTGTAACCGATCTTTCTAAATATCTAACTTAGCTAGCCTAGTCATCCAACATTAGCTGCAAATTAAGGAACAAGCTAGCAAAACTGTCTGCAGGTTAACTACTTCATTGTTTTCATAGTTGTTTGGTTTTGGTGTGTTTTTATTTTTTGTGTGCCTCGCGTGCCGACGACACCCTGTTCATTTGTTTCGGTTTCATTTGTTGTAAGTTAGCTGCGTAGGCTATTCCAAATACATTGACATTTTAGTTGAATAAGTCAACCTGTAACGTTTAACAGTACTATGTTCTTGTATTTTTCCGCCTTTAGGCCGCAACATCACTTTCCACAGGCGACACATAAAGCTCAAAACGTTTGTTGACAAGACTAAAGTAATGGCAGAATTGAAACCGAGGTAACTTCACGAACGATTCGCAACAGATACACGAACACAACTAGCTACGAATCAGCTCCATCAGATTGGATGGGAAGCGTCTGTGAACCGCCCAGAATTCCAACGTTAGAAGTGGGAAAACATTATTACATTCGTCCCGCGATATTTTTAAATGACTTATAATGTATTTTCTTTTGTTACATTTTCAGAAAATGGCTAGAAGTAGAATTAGGAAGACACAGCGAGGTCTCTTTTCAACACAGACATACAGTATGTCCTAGTGGGAAAGCTATCTGTGCGCACGGCTTATGCCATGTCATGCTTTCTGGATTTATAGTCAAGAATATAGAACAGCCAGAACGCCAAGTTAATCAAAGAATGGTGGTGGAATTGAACAAATACTTGGAACAGCTAGAGGGCCCCATGAGAACCACCACCAACTGACATAATGTTTGAAAATTAGTCTACAAACATCCACAATATAGCCTACTTTTATTGACAGGTTTACTCAATTATTTTTGGAGGATCTATTGTAGCCATTAAGCCCAAATAATGACTAATGTTGTATCGCAAAACATCTTATTGGTTGCACAACATTGCTATGTTTATGTACAGAAAAAATAAACTTATAAACTCCGATCCACTCATGGGTTACTTTCGTTGCCCTCTGTCCGTTCTCAGCCTATTTATGTTAAACTCTTATATCCTATAATGAAAATTACAGTTGGCAATATGCACATAATCAGTGGCTTGTATATCTGGTACAGTATTCTTCAACAATGTCATGGTGTTTAATTTTTTATGGATTGTTAATTTGTGCAATGTATTGAATAGTGAATATTTTCGAGTTTGCTATCCCATAATTCTAAACACCCACTGTACAAATGCATGGATACCTGCAAAGGAAGTTTTCATGAATATAGAGGAATGTTGAAAACAGTTTGAGTCGACTTTTCCCATGCATTAAACAGAATGGCCCTTTTGGCGTATTCAAGAGAATTATTTTTTATCATTGAATGTTGGATGGTTTGACCACAGTGGCGGACCGAAGTATCCGCAAACAGTCCCACCCCCCTTGAGTGCAAATAACAGCTTCAGTTCTGGTATACCAAGCCATAGAAAAACCACAATTACCTGCTATCCCAGTTCACCTGCTCATCTCCCAATTCTGTCTTCTGTCAGTTCATGACAGAGTTAATGAGCACCAGCAGGTGCGCACAGTCAATCCGGCTGCGTGCAGTGATTAGTTCCTCACAATAACATCAGCCATGGTTTTAATAAGGGACATATTTAAAATATAAAACAATAAATCACATTCCAAAATTCTGGCTGCTTTAATCAAGTTTTAAACAAATTTCAAAATCCCATAATTCCAAATTTCTAGTGTAAAAAGTCACGCAATCAATGTCCTGCATACCTGGCATGGTGCCCTTCAAGATGTACCGTATGTGGTCTTTCCTGAAAAGTCATTGATGGCACAGATACCTGCGAAGGTGGCCTTTATGAATATTGTGGAATTTTGAAAACCGTTGGAGTTGACTTGATTTTTTGAGTGTTCAATTATTCAATTATCATTTTTATTCGCTCTGGATAAGAGTGTCTGCCAAATGCCATTAATATTATTGGGTGTTATAACCAAACGGTATTTGGAGTATTGAAGCTAGCGAGGAGTGAAGTTTTCAGCTGTATATTGTTGAAACACGACGACCGCAAAGTGCAATGTAGATGTGCACCACAGTTTTAAGCGCGGATAGCGTGACCAACGTTTTTCGATGTACGTTTGGCGTGACCGCAGTCCCATGCCCCACCAGCTTCGGGAATTACTTTTTAGCATTTCAGATAGAGCCCATCGATTTGACTGGTACAAAAGCATCTGCATAAAATTCCAAACAAATGCCTCTTAGAATCCACATCTAGTATCTCTGTGTCTGATGCTGGGGGGGGTAATGGACTGGAAGAAACAAATGAGTGTGTCAGTGGCAGAGTAACAACCAGCAGCTATGGGTGTGAAATGAAGACTCCTTTCTGCGGCTGTATGAATAAAGTGCACTCCGTTTATATGTGCCGTCCTCTGATCACTTCACACATTTTTTATTTTAATCTGATTGCGACCGGTATTTCCCCACTGGTGTTTTTGACAAGGGCTCAGCCTCCCGGAGGCATGACTGGTAATGCCGCTATTAACGGCACAGAAAGAGAGAATCTGAGTTGGCTGTATTGGACTGGTTTTCACGGTGTATTTAAACCATTTCTGGCATTTCAATTTTCAGCATGTCCCATGCTGTCACAGACAGGGCTGCACACTTTGTTTCTTGTCAGCCAGGCTGTCTGTTCTCTCTTAAACAACAAAGCGCCTCTCTGTTGTGTCTCCAGAAATCTACTCCAGAGCCTCTCCCAAACAGGTGGAGAGAGTCCTCTGCTCCTGAATATTAAACACTTAAATTCTAATGACAAGACTCAATATTGTTCTCATCAAAGAAATGGTATTGAATGTAGAGTTGCGTTTTCATTTTGTTTGAAAACCTTAGCCTGGTTAAATTGGTAACATTCAAATGGTCTCTTGGCACACACAGGAATGAGTCATAAGACAGAAGAGGCTGCGATTTCATTTTACCCACTTTTCCACTACACACGGCATCAGCATTTCCTTTTATTGTTTCATCATCAAGCCACACAAATCTGTCACTTTAGCCTTTGGGCAGACTTTGGCCTATACTTCCTCACAGGGGTGTTGACATCATACCTCCTGACCTATCAGGGTTGCAGTATTCCTACAGTTGTGTGCCAGCCTAAGAGAACACTATCATGCTCTCAGGATATGCAGGTATCCCAGCGCACAGTGCGGGTTGGCTTTGTGTTCTTCAGACATGTGATCTGTATACAGGTTAATGCCTTTCCTCTGCCTGCTTCTCATAACAGTTTGGCCTCTGATGCGTGTAGTGCTCTGAAGAATGTTAATGATGTAATGACGTTAATGGTGTCTGCCTAGTCGAGGTCATATGGCACTTTAACTAGTCAAACCACACCCTAGACCTTCGTGTGTGCATGAACTTTTGAGTTAAGTTGCACTTCTGGCCAAGTAAGGTTTGTCTGTCCACTGGTACTTTCTGTGTTTACAATATAAGTAGTCTTCTCTGCCTGCTTCTCATAACGGATTGGCCCCTGAAGCGTGTAGTGTGCAGTGTAGAGTTCAGAAGAACATTAATGAACGGTGTCTGCCTAGTCGAGGTCAAATGGCACTTTAACAAGTGAAACCGCACCCTAGACCTTAGTGTTCATGAGTATTTGTTGTAGACACCACCTGCGTTGCTGAAATGAGAAAACGGGGCAGAGCTGTTCGTATAGTTACAGTTAGAATGCGTGTAGCATTGTTTAACCCTCCTGGGATCCTCTGACCTCCGACCCCCAGCTTTGCCATGGACCCCATGACTGTGGAGGACGACATCTGCATCCTGCGGCATGAGACGGCGTATTCCACCGCCGAGAGCCCGGTGTCCGTGTGCTCTGGGGACGAGTCGGTGGCCTCGCACTTCGCCCTGGTCACCGCTTACGAGGACATCAAGAAACGACTGCGAGACACAGAGAAGGAGAACGCTGGGCTCCGGAAGAAGGTCAGACAGCTCGAGGAAAAGGTGAGGATAGCTTTATGTAGCCTAAACGTATGTGTGATATGGGAGAAGGTAGCTTTATGTAGCCTAAACGTATGTGTGATATGGGAGAAGGTAGCTTTATGTAGCCTAAACGTATGCATGCGATATGGCTGAGGATAGCTTCATTTGAACATGTTCATGTGATATGGTGAGGATAGCTTAATTTATACATGTTCATGTGATATGGTGAGGATGGCTTCATTTATACATGAACATGTATAAATTAAGCTATCCTCACTCATATCACATGAACATGTGATATGGGTAAAGATGGCTTCATTTAGGCATTCATATTCATGTGATATTTAAGGTGGGCGTACATTACACAACATGAGGGCTCTGGATTGTTATGCTCAGATGGGGACCAAATTATATTAAAAAAATATTTTTTTTAAACGCTAGGTTGTAACATCGCTAATGGCTAGGTATGAGATACCGTTCTGAGCCAATCTGACTGGTTCATGGGTCATGCTGCTGCTCAACTAATCTGCACCCTCCCCAGACTCAGCCATGTCACTCCCCTTCTCATCTCCCTCCACTCGTTATCTATATCGGCTCCCATAGAATGAAAATCATTGGTGCCAGCCATCGGGCAGCTAAAGGGGCAGCTCCGTGTGTCTTCCAAAGGTCATCAGACCCCTTGTTTGTGCTATCTGGAACCTGCTTCCTTCCTCCCCTGTACCTGCACTTCCAGCTTTCCACTGCAGTCAGGACGGCAGAAGGCCTGCTCGTATTCTGACAGGGGCTAAAGACCCACCTCTTCAGATAGCACCATCTAAATAACCTTTATTTTTCTCTCTTTATTTGGGTTTACTTTTGATTAAAGTTGCAATTATAGCCAGGTAAACATTGTCTGTCCACTGGTACTTTCTGTGTTTACAATAGAAATAGTTTTTTGTTTGGTTAACATTGCACTTCCTGGTTATTCATGTACCTTCTTGGTGACACCACATTTTTGTATTCCTGAGTGTTGCACTGATGTTCTGCACTTCTGTGAACAGAACTATGGAAAAGAGCATCTGTTCAGTGATTGTCATGTAATGTAATGTATTTTCACCAATTTTAATACCACAGTATATGTAAATGGTGATGACTTGTTACTCACCCAACTAAATGACTAGCCACAAGTTTTAATCCGTCACAAAGTTCTTGTGATCTTGTACACCCAAAAACGCATTCTATTGCGAACAAGTTGGTGTGCTTTTTGCTGTGTCCTCCCTGTCACCACTGTGGTTAACATGGTGAATTGTTACTGGGCTACACTGATGTGCATTATTATCTTGCAGCTGTATAAGCCTGAGGGCCCCACTGCTGAGGGACCACAGTACGTGAACAAAGCCTTCAGCGCTTACCGGGGTATCTACATGGAGAAGAAAGACCTGCAGATGGAGCTCAACAAAGTGGTACGTGCGGCACAGCTAGCGGGTAATGTTCTTGAAACACTGACACAAGGCTATCGTGTTTCCTGTGCTGCAGGTAGAATATCTCCGTACCTGCCATACTCTTGTTTCAAATGTAGGATTGTGCTTGTCTATCCAAGCCTAATGTCATGGCAACATAACAGCAGGACTGTTGCTGCAGTGTTGCCACTTATTTATTTTGAAGCTTATGTCATAATTTCTGGTGATGCTATGGCCGATTATGCCGTGTCCTGTGGTTGGCACAGTGTTTGGTAGTGACTCTGTACTGTGAAGAACACTGACAGCTCATGTTGCTACTTTGAGAATGTTTAGGTGGTCACTTGGTATGTTGTCTGACAATATATGATTTCTGTGCAAGTAAATGCACCACTTAACTGGAAATTTTGTGAAGTCAGTAGCCTGGAACATGCTGTAGGCTAATCATTCTTTCTGTCTTGCATAGCAGGTCTCTAAATAAATGTATTTTTGCAGTAGAAAACCTCCATTTTTTATTTGGGTCAACCTGTCCACCCACTTGTTAATGCAGATATTTCATCAGCCAATTGTTGTGCAACTAAATGCATAAAAGCATGCAGATTTGTTCAAGAGGTACAGCTGTTGTTCAGACCAAATGTTTTTTTCCAACAGCTTTATATCTTTTGTGGCCCTTTTACCCGTGTGTTAATGTACAAATACTATTCACTGTTTAGGTGCTGACACAGTGTTTGTTCTACCGTATAGCCTCTGGGTGGCACCAAAGGGATACTAAACCTTTTGTAAATGGCACTTAATTTCTCTTTACCACCTGAACAGGTTTAAGCTGAAAATAGTAGAAATACTTATTGTATAATATTGTATTTCTTCTGCTAATATCTGAAAATTAAGGGAAAGTTCAAAGATAAAAGGTTTTGAAATGGTTTGTAATAACTGGACAATGTTGCAGACAATTAGATTGAATGACTGGCAGAATTCCATCATTTTCTTCAAGAAATATCCATCTATTGCTTACTGTTAATGTTACATATGTCAACTTGGAAGGATGGTGCTTAGGTACTGTAATGATGATTGCCCTTGCAATGGGAAATGCTTGTTTGTTTTTGGCAAAAGCATTTCACACCTTTTACTGTGTCCTCAGTTTATCTAATAATTGCTGCTCCCTGGAAGCTGGTAAAAGATGATTAAAGATGCAGAGAGAGTGAAAATGAGGAATCACAGCACATGACATTCCCCTGACAGCCCTCGCAGTGAGAAAAACGTCCAAACTTCTCAAATTCCAAAACTGAGGTTGCACTGGGGTGAAGGGATTCATTAGTTCCTTTGAGTGCTAAAGCTATATTTGTTGAGCGCAGCTCGTGGAAAACTTAATTTATTTAATTGAAACTCGTATTACTACTCTGGGATCTGGTTGAGTTTTCTACAGAATTAATACTGGGCTCAGCTTGATTTTGCACTGGTATTACTTTTGACGAGAGTGCAATATTTTTCTTTCAAATGGTGGTCCCTGCAAATAAGTTGATGTTTGATGGCTTCCCCATGCTGTTGTGGAGTATTGTTGGGCTGGATTGTGGTGTTGGGTTTCCCCATGCTGTTGTGCAGTATTTGATGTGTATACGCCTCTTGGTCACTCTCACCCCCAGAAGAGAGAGAAGAGTGAGTCTGAGAAGATGCTTACAGAGCAGCTGCAGGCCCAAGAGTTACAACTCCTGCAGCTGAGGACGGAGGTGGAGACTCACCAAGGTACAGCACACCCTGACCCCTCCCCCCGTCAAGATACAGCAC
This sequence comes from Conger conger, assembly GCF_963514075.1. Classification (NCBI taxonomy): domain Eukaryota; kingdom Metazoa; phylum Chordata; class Actinopteri; order Anguilliformes; family Congridae; genus Conger; species Conger conger. The sequence goes on along the minus strand of NC_083760.1, from coordinate 62,365,448 downwards.
ACTCTGACCCCTCCCCCCGTCAAGATACAGCACACTCTGACCCCTCCCCCTGCAAAGATACAGCAAACCTGACCCCTCCCCCTGCCGAGATACAGCAAACCTGACCCCTCCCCCTGCCGAGATACAGCAAACCTGACCCCTCCCCCTGCCGAGATACAGCAAACCTGACCCCTCCCCCCGTCAAGATACAGCACACTCTGACCCCTCCCCCCGTCAAGATACAGCGCACTCAGACCCCTCCCCCTGCCTGAGTACAACACACTCAAACCCCTCCCAATAGCTGACATTTGTGTGTCTGCTGTAATATTGAGTGTGCACAGTAATGTAAATCGTGCGCAATAGAGAGGCTGACTGCAGTATCTGTGTGGCCTGTCTGCAGTGATGAAGAGCTTGAGCAGTCCGCAGGAGCACTGGCAGGTGGATCAGGTTAACAGCGGGCTGAAAATCCACAACCTTCAAGAGGAGCTGGACAGAATGACGAGGCTCTGCAGGCAGCTGCAGGAGAGTTGCAAGGTGTGTGTGTGCGTGCGTGCGTGTGTGCATGTGTTTTTTTTGTGGCTGTGGAGTGTGTTCCCTTCGTTCCTCTTCACAAATGTATGCTGTGTAAAGGTGGTTTCGTTCTCTTGCCCCAATGTCATGGTGATCCTTTTTTGGATTTTTTTTTTTAGGAAAAGGAAGAACTTTCCAACAGTGTGGTAGAAAGTGGTCAGAAGATGGAGAAGGAGCTGAGTGACGGGTATGTCTGAGCTACATTTCCTGTCATTTCATGGTGTACAAGCTCAGATATGCCTACTGTGGCTAATCTTGCTTGGGTAAGGAGGGGTCTCACAAGAGATACGGAAACAGAATAATCAGCTTCTCATCAAGCGTAAACTCTGCGTTCCTGTCAGTGGCCCTTTTGCTGCTATTACTTGATAAAATTGTTCCAATTAACACTCTCTGTAAAACACCCTAGGCCTCGTTAATGAGAATTATAGTCTTCTACAGCCATCACGTTCACGGTGCAGTGGAGGGGGAAATGTGTGGGTGTAGAGAGTGCAGGATCACAGATCAGCCACTAGAGGACACCAGCAGACCTTAATATTGGTGGAAATGTGTCTGTCTCAACTATTGGCCATGGTTCATCTCGGCGTGTTCTAATTCCAGTGCCACATATATGGAAGATCCGAGGTGCCCTCACACAATGAGGGTTCTATGGAACCAAACTTAATGCGCTACTTTAGCCTTTCATAGTCCCATTCAGCAGTGAGGTAGTATACATAGTATACATTAACCATTAAAAGATGATTTAGCCACCTCTATACCCACAGTACAGCTTCTCTATAGTTACAGTACAGCTGCTCTATACCCAGAGTGCAGTACAGCTGTTCTGTACCCACAGTACAGCCAATCTGTACCCACAGTACAGTACAGCAGCTCTGTATTTAATAAATGCGTGAACTTAATTGGCAGATTATTAAATATTTTTCTCATCCAAAAACGGCAAAAAAATATTTGGGCACAAACTCAAGTGAACAGGGTGTTCTGGCATTTGTGCTCTAAAATAAGGACAAGTAAAGAATGGTAAAGTGTAGAAATAACAAGTTATATAAACATGTTGTCTTTTGCATAATGTGAAAAGAGTCGTCTTTCCTCATCCCTGGCTTGGGGGCACTCTCTCTTTGTGGTTGGCTACCTGATGCAGTCTTATTCTTGGTGTCACTGTCTTACTATGCTGTGTGTGAGGTTTATGATGGACACCCAGGAGGTGACACCTAGCGCGGGGAAAGCTGCACACAGCACACTTAGGGCTGCACAATTTATTGTATATTCATAAAAAATGCGATTTGGGCTACTGCGATATGCTAATCACAAAAGGTCCTGAATTTCACAATTTTATAGCATTCTTTCTCATTCAAGCTTTGCCAAACTGCAGTGCTATGAGTGCACAGACGGGACAGAGGCCTGAAAATGACATGCCCAAAATAAAATGCCTACTATTCTTTTGACTACAGGCATAAACAGACTACTGGTCTCTTCTGAAAGCTATCTAGTTGTTTGCCAAGAGAATTACTCTACGTATTACTAAATCAAGGTGATAGAACCTCAAACACAGTGGAAGTGGAAGAATTGTTTTGCACTGAAAGCTATGTCAAGGCAGTTTTCCAAAAAGGACATTGGGAAACTCAATGACATTATGGGTCTTATGACGTGTAAAATACTGTATTTTGCTTACTAAATTATACAACACTTTTTTTTATTCAGAAAAAAAGTGTTTGCGCTTCCTCCTGCCTGTCACCCTCCCACTTCTCTTTGTCCCAAACTCCCTCTCCTTGCAGTTATCCTCAGACAGCAACAGGTTGAGAAGATCCTAAAAAAAAATTACAATAATCGCTATAATACCATCTTGTGTAGTAATATATTCATTGAGGTCCATTGATTGACGTTTTTGTCAAATACCCAACCCCCATCAAGTCAAACACATTCCATACTTTCACATGATATGTATTATTCAGAAGCAGGCTGGCTCCTTATTTATAAGCATATGGAATAATAATAAAATATCTTCAGAATGTATTTAGATGCTCGCCGATATAAAATTGGGTCACGTCACTGAAAATTGTCAAGGGTGTTTTCACTGTCTTCTCAGAAATATTCACTCAGACAAGAGATTCCTTGTAATTTCATCCAAAGGAAGTCCTCTATTTAGAGGTAGGCATCGCAAAATATATGGTTTGTTGTAAAACTTCAACCTTTCAACTTCAATCTGAAGAACTGTTTTTGCCGAAGCGCAGTAGACGTGTGCGTATTCATGCAAGCCTAACAAATTATACACTGTTGGAAATGTAATGTCATTAGCTAAAATGCTTTTTAGTCATCAATTCAATAACATTCCCGTAGTCGCTTATTTGATGAGCTCAAATTATACTTAATTTTCTTTGACACGGATGAGGGTCACACATTTTCTCTGCAACTACGTTACACATGCTGGCCAGAAACCGTTATACTGGGGCTCATGTTCGAGAGCCTATCCAAAACGTAGATAATAGAACTTCTGTGTACAAGTACTTTTATAGAAGTAATGGCTAAAAACGGCAAAGAAAACGGACAACAATGGTAATTCTTGTTGTGAAGGACACTGACATTACCAAATTTCTTGTAGTATGTGGATTTCCCAGCCCTGGGCCAGTGAGACTTTAGGGGGTAACACTGTTGAAAGTACTATGATCTTGTAACCCCTGGCTTGCTAACTGCTGAACAAAAATGAAATAATTTAAAATAACATTTTGATGTAGAATCGTGATTAACCCTTTCCACTTTCCAGAGGGCAATTTCCACCTATATTGTACTGGTCCTATAAAAGTATAAATATCTCAAACACTATTTGTTGCACACACATGGTTGAAGACCTAAACTTCAACGTTAGTCAGAAAACAGTTGTAGCTAGGTGGGCTGTTTGGTTGTCTGTGTCAAATAATTAGCAAAACACTTATATTTCTACCAAACCAGAAATATGTTGGCCGGCCGTGCAATAAAAGTGATATGTTGTATATTTTTCTTCTTCTAATTGAACATGATTTTTTGATGTAGATCAAGAATGGTATCAAGAATTGTTAGAATATGGTGAGGTGAGGGTTGTAAGCCGTGAGCGTGGCAAGGGGGAGGCTGGAGTTGTATTGCCTGCTTTGCAAATGAGAGGCTAATAAGCATTTAAACTGCTGTTGCTAGCAGAGAGTCTTTTCAACAATCTGGCATTGCCATTTTATTCCGTCACAGTTTTTTGCATTGTATAAATCTGAAGGCAAGAATAATTTGGGACGTCAACAACTCAACCACATGGGGGCAAAATTGATAGGCCTTTTGACGGTACTACATGGAAAAATAGCCGGGCATGATTGAAAACTAACACTCCCATCCCTGCCAGTCAGATACAGTTGTTGTATAAAGCTGAAGAACAGTTGCCTACAACAGCATACTAGGTTATGTTTGTATGTAGCCTTTAATTTATTGTTTGAGAACCATGGTGAAAATGAAAAATATTTATGTACAGTACTGTGCAAAGTACGTCCTTGGCACGTGTAAATAAATATTTTAAAAATATACCGTAAAGAGTAGTGAACAGTTAAAAATCTGATCAATATTTCTTGTGACCACCTGTCGCCTTTAAAGTAGGTAGGTACACTGTCCTTCAGTTTTATAAAAAATGGTAGGTTGTTCCGAACATATTGGATAAATATTGGAGTTCTTTTTTGGCTGTCTCTCTTGCTTCTGGCTCTCCAGGTAATCCCTCGGCCGTATCTGAAATGTGGTCTATTACTTCACATGGTACTTTACTTAACAGGTACTTTGCTTTACTCAATAGGTATTTCATTGTCATTTTATTAAACACATTTAATAATTGCAATTGCAATTATTAATCGTGATTATTAGTTTTGTCAAAATCGTGCAACACATAGACACGTAGGCGCTCCCATAGACTGACACACACACACACACAAACACACACTCATCTGATTTGAAGCTGTTGTGTGGGACCACCACCCTTGGAGGAAGCATGACTCAGACCTTTCAGATGGGGACCCTGCTGCAGCGCTGGCAAAGTTCAAGCTCCGTATGCCCCTCACTACCAATCGTCACTGTTCCAGGATCAGTTTTCACGCTGCATATGGCGCTAGCTAACTCTACCATAGCCTACTGCTCCATAGTCAGGCTCTTTAAAACATCTTGTAGAACGAGGTCTCTGTCGTTCACATGTAGGACATAAATACTTTGTTCCTGTTTGATCAGGATCGCAGCAACAGTGAGCCTGGAACCACAACATGTCGCACAAAATTCCCAGTATAAGAACAAGAACTAGAAAGGAAAACCTAGCATATTGCGAACATCTCTTGGGTAGGTCTAACTTATTAATTATTAAATGTGACTTCCTAGTAAATGTAATTATGATGCTTGACTAACCGGCAAATAGAAGATATTCAGTTTTCTCTGTCAGGAAAATGTCTTTTTATTGAGGATCAAATTAAATTTCATCTTTACTAAACAATGGCAGGACCAATTATGTGTAGGTATCCCATTGCAAGATGATGCAGAGTCATCTTTTCCGTCTTTCCCAAAGGGAATTCTGTGGAAAGTCAGATTTTTAATTCTTTGCCTGGTTTAGTTTGGGCCTCTCTGTTCCTTATTCCACAGCTCTGTATTGCCAAACAGTGTTCCTGAAGTGAGCTGCTCAGAATTCATGGATGTGTTAATTAGATTCTCTCTTTCTTTTCCCCTTGTGCTCTGAGTCTTAAGAGAGGAGGCGGGGGTGGGGGGAGGGTGTTGGTGTTGTCTACTAAAGGAGATTAACATATTCCCACTGAGTATGTAATGCACTGCTCAAATAGTCCACGTTCAAGTGTGCAGCAAGGGAATTCAATGTAAATATTTGTATATAAAAAAGAAAATACCGCTTTAGCCATTTTTATCAAATTAAAACGCTTAAGAACAATGATATTGTCACAAATTGGAGAAGTTAATTGCTGAAATGCCTTAAAAATACAGATTTTTAGTTTTTTTAAATACAGAATATTAAATATGAATTAATGTATTTATTTTAAACTAGTATTTGTGTATGTGCATTCAGTGATCACTTTATTAGGTAGACCTGTACATCAGCTTGTTAATGCAAATACTTAATCAGCCAATCATGTGGCAGCAACTAAATGCATAAAAGCATGCAGACATGGCCAAGAGATTCAGAAGTTTTTTAGACCAAATATCAGAAAGGGGAAGAAATGTGATCTAAGTGACTTTGACCATGCATTGATTGATGGTCCCAGACAGGGTGGTTTGAGTATCTCAGAAACTACTGATGTCCTTGGATTTTCATGCACAATAGTCTCTAGAGTAGAAATGTGTTGTAAATGAGAGAGGTCAGAGGAGAAGGGCCAGACTGGTCAAAGCTGATGGGAAGGTGACAGTAATGCAAATAACCACGCATTACAACACTGGTATGCAGAAGAGCGTCTCTGAACACGCAACGCATCAAACCTCTAAGTGGATAGGCTACAGCAGCATTACACTACATTACATTAATGGCATTTGGCAGATGGTCATATCCTCCCCTGGAGCAATGCAGGTTTAAGGGCCTTGCTCAAGGGCCCAATGGCTGTGCGGATCTTATTGTGGCTACACCGGGGTTCGAACCACCGACCTTGCGGGTCCCACTCATGTACCTTCACTGAGTGTATATATCGTACACAGTAGTACAGCATATTAAATATTGGGTGTTTGTCTTCATTAGGTCAACCATTTGTAGCAATTATGGGACTGGCAGAATTTTCTAACCTCAATGCGGTGGAGTTGGTGTATTCTATTTATGACCCAGTAACACAAGTCATCCCTCTTATGAGGCTCATGAAGCCTCATTATTTGGTTTCTAATTTTAAGTACCAGTGTTTTCTTTTGTCTAATTCACCACTTCTGCATCGGACATGGTGGTGGTGTGTTGTAATTAAGTTTTGGAGTCTGAAGTGTGCATTGTAATTAAGAAGTTGTTGATGAGAGCTGGTGGGGTAGAGTTACACTGTAATGAACATTATCTAGAGCTGGCTTCTAAAAGTTTCACAAATGTGCAGTAATTTCGAAAATGCGATTTCATGTTTTTGTTTTGTAGTCCTTGAAGATGCGTTGTGGTAATACGTGTGTTTGAGTGATGCTAACGCGGATGCTAACACTGATGCTATGCTCTTCTCCACAGGAACGCAGGGCTCCTGCAGTCGTACGGTGAGCTGCAGACTGAAATGTCCCGCGTGCGTGAGGTGGCCAAGCTGCAGGCCGAGATGCTGAAGAAGCTGAAGGACCGGCCGCACGCCGCTCACAGACGAGGTGAGGCCAGCTAATGTAGCCCAGGTGCATTTGGGGTAGTGTGTGCAGTGATGTTTTTTATTTTCATTCTGTCCAACCCTCCCTCGCTCCCTCGCTCTCTCGCTCTCTCCTTTACTCGCGCTGGCCACCTTCATGCTCTACGGGTAATTTAGAGACCAGCTTCTCAAAGTCTTCTAAAAACGAGTGCACACATTCTCACTCGTGCCCAAAAGCCTGTCACAAGCATAAATTATATTGTTCTCTATTTTAGTGCTTTTTTAATTTTTTATTATTTTTATTATTACTGACTACTGGTAAATGAAGGTTGTTTATTTCTGTGTAGAGTACAAAGTAGACTTCCCTCTTTCCTCTCCTCTTCTCTTTCACACCTTTTCCGAGTCTCGGGCCTTCTGTGGACCACTCGAATATCAGGAGTTAATATTCTCTTAAACACTGCAGAGAAATCCTTTCCCTTGTGACATTTTTCTTTCGGAGAAAATGCGATGGCGTCGTGTTTCATAAACAAGCCATAAATGCCAATCCAGCAGTAAAAAAAAAAAAAAGAAGATAATAACGATGGTCATAAGGACCCTTTCTTATAAGTGTAAATTGATAAATATGTGCACTGTGTAAAGCTATAATGAAGTGGCTAATGTCACCCACTGAAGGGACATGTTCAGAGACCTTAAGGAAATACCGTATCAAAGCACGTGTCTTTCTGTGTGCGTGTGGCAGACTGAGATTATTAAAATATTACAGATAATAAACTCCTGATGGAGTCCCAGCGCTCCTGCGTCTGAGGGGGATTGCGTATTTATTCCCCCAACGCGGCTGCTGAAACAGAGGTGCAAATTAAAACCACAACGGAAAATAAATAAATAAGAAGGAAGCGCGTCGCGGCGGCGTATGTATTTGGGCTGGGAAGCGGATTCCTCCGCAGAAAGCGGGGCGGCGGGGACGGCCGCGGTCTCGGGGTGCCTTGGCGCCCGGTGTTTACTTTTAAAAAATCAAAACAAATGTCTGTATTCCGCCGAGGTTCCGGTTGCCGCCAGGAATTCATCCATTTTATAATGGGACCTTCGCAGGACCCACACGGCCATCACAATGCAGAGGCAGAATCATCTGTCTGCGGCGTCGGTTTACATATATACAAGACAAAGAATAAATGGGGTTTGCGTTAGTGCGCTGATCTCCAGTGACAGCATTACCATGTCACTGGGTTCATGAAGGTCCTATTTATAAAGGGCTTGTAATTAACATTACGTTTTAATCGCTGTCTTTTCTCTCTTTTTTTTTTTTTCTCTCCAATCTGTTGCCTGTCATGATTGTTGTTTTATAATTAACACTCGGTGGGTTAGAGTCAGCCAGAAGGAAGACATCATCCTCACGAGGTAGTGGATGCTCTGTAAAAATGTAAATGATCGGCTAAAAATATGAAATACAAGACAATTTTTTTAATGTGCCAAAATATGCCAATTACTGTTAATTAATGTATTTTATGCAGAAATTTTAGAATTAAATTTATATTGCACGCACTGTATAACGTGTTAATAAACTTCCAAGAAAAAAATTAAATGGCCAGTTATTTATAGTGTGTATTTTTACATCGGGTAACAATTTATTCATAAGCTTTGGAATGAAAATGTCTGTAAGTGTATTATTTTTCACAAAGAGGTTTGTTAAGCTCCTGTGCCTGCTGGTCATGTGCTTTCCTCTGGTGTGTGAGTGGTGAGATGGTTTTGCCAGCGGTAAGTTCCTACGGTACTGGTCTTATTTGAGGGGTGATGGGAAATGCGTGAGGAGACTGACAGAGGTGTAACTTTCACACCAAATTACGCTCTTCGGGAAGAAGCCAATTAATTTCCCAGCCTTTGGGAGTTCTCCATCTGTTTCCATGCTGTTTTAAATCTGCTATAAAAATCAACTCCCAGATTATACATTTTTTACTTTCTGCTTTTTCAGAGGAGAGTGTAATATGTACAGGTGCATGGCATTTCAGCAAACCTGCTTAACCTCCCTTCTCCTGTGTTATTAATAACACGGTGGTAAATAACATTTGGATACTTGGTTATCATCCTTTTAAATGAAAGTTAAAATTCAGAGGGACTTAAAGAGGAATTATTTAAAATGGAAATTTTTCAACAGAATTTGAGAAATTATCAATGGTATTCAGCAGTGCTGAGGCTAAACTGAAATTGATCATATTCGGAATATAACAGAGATCTGGGTGGAGTTGAATATACAGTAGATATGGATTCTGAAATTATACACAGATATTTAATAGTTCTGATGTGTACATGCACAACATGATTTTGAATGATTGTTGAAGAACACCCAATTTTTTTATTCATTGCACTACGGAATTCATTTCATTACAATTGAGATTGGTTTTGTTTTAAACCAATTTTTCCACTGTATATCTGAAATGCCAACATCTAGAATGCTTGCCTTTTATATTGTTATTGAAGTTTGTTTAATCATATTTGATGCATTTTGCTTTGCAACCTTAAAATTGTTTTTTGTTTCTTTTTTGTTTCTTTATTCTCAGATTATTTTTAGCTTCTATATTGCGGTTATTCCTGTTCTTACTTGCAGTAAATGAGATGGCATTTGAGCCCTGAATATCAGTCTACAGTCCCTTCAGCTAAAACTAGTTTAGTTATTCAAACAAGATATGAATTTAACATGTCTGTTTTACATTTTAATTCATTTTCAGCACCTTCACCAACCACATACCCTTAAAAAACCCAGGTAAATGATCAGTAACCCTCCTCTGACTTGCATGGAGAAGTGAATACAGGTGTAGCTGTATCCTCTAACCCTCCTGTGGAATGGCCTGTGTCTGTTATGCTCCAGCTGCCTCCACCATACCGATGCAGTGCCTGGATGACGTGGAGAGGAACAGCCGGATGGTCCGAATCGCAGCGCCGCGGCCCCCCAGCGCCCCCCCCATCCCCTCCAGCGATGGCCGTCCCTGTCCTCCCAAGGGCCCGCCCCGGGGCCCTCCCATGCTGGAGCGGATGGAGGAGGACTGCTGGACCAGCCCCAGACCGCCCCCTGTAGGCAGCGCCGCCGTCCAGGCCCCGCCCTCCCCCAGCAGGCTGTCCCTGGAGGACAGTTCCTGGTCCTTCCCCTCGCCCCCCAAGCCCAGCGATGCCCTGTTCTGGGAGAGCCCTGGCTCCTCTGCCAGGGGCCCAAAGACCCCCAGCCATGACCGTGACTGGCTCAGTCCCTACTAAGACCCCCAACTACCCCCTACACTCCACCTGCCTTAAACCAAACCCCAACTTCCTCCCCACCAAACCCTGGCTGGGCTTTGCTGAGGGACATCCCAATCCCCCCTTATGCTACCGTCAGGTCTCCTGTGACGACGAGGACACCCCAAACAGGAGCCCTGTCCCCTGTGGCAGATCAGACACAGAAGGAGGGTGGTGAGAACAGCAACAGTCAAAGGTGTAGCAGTCAAAATGCCAAGTCATGACCATGAGAACAGGGTGTAAACGACAGAGAACGCATTTTTAATGTAATCTCTTATCCTTGATTGCTGAGGGTAATCACATGCTTATATACATTTTGTCGCTTATTTGTAATATTTAATCATTCGCATCTGATCCCCATCCCCCCTTTCAGTCCTTCTTGTGCAGTTATCCCAAAATACCGAATCTAAATTGTTTGGTCAGTGTGGAAGAAGCTGTATATGTATTATTGAACTATTACTGGCAGAAAAGTGACGGTGATGGTGAATAGAGCAGGTGTGAGCTATGGGATGTGTGTGTATGTGTGTGTTCTGGTGCAGAAGGTCTTTATAAACTAGACCTCTATGCCCAGTGGTATACGACCAGTGGTCCTGCTGCCCCTCTCACTCATTGCACCTCACCTAAAACATAGCCATTGTGGAACAGCTGCTGTCGCTCTGGGTCTCCACCTGTAGTCATCTTCTGACTACCGGCTTGCATTAGGTCACATCGTAAGTCTGACCTTTGACCTTCGGAACAGACCACACTTACACTACTGTATGTGGTATAGTAGGCCTTTTCTGAAGACACGGATGCAGACACGGCTAAAGCCTGTGTCTTGTCCAGTGTGCCCCTGCCCCCGCCCCCCCAGGGCGTTGTGTGCATGTAATAACACTGTGGGCAGGCAGGAGGCAGCTCCATTCCAGTCTATATAACCCAGAGCCCAGCAGGGCAGCGTTCTGCATTCCACTCTGTTCATCTACAAACCATAACAGTGGGAGTGTTGTGAAACTCTAAACTGCCCACGTTCTACATGTAGTGTTTGAAGAAAACCCTTTGGAAATGAACAGAAAAAAATGAAAGCAAATGCACGCTCTTCAAATACTACTCTTCCCCAGCTAGCTGGCTGCTCTCTGGCTGTTTTCTGCCTTATTGCTGGCTGTTAACTGTATCCAAAGCAATAAGCAGTCACAATTACTTTTTTTGGTAGGAAGGATCTCTCCTCAGTAGATGGGAAACATCTTCAGCATGTCCATGTGAATACCTAAATGAGCACCTGTGTTTAATGTGTAAAAAACAAAAAACAAAAAAACATTTGTATTACTGTAAGTAATGCAGAAGCCCAAACACCACTATATGTTGTCTAGTCTAACATGTTATGTCTTGAGGCCATGTTTGCACCAGTAATTACAAACGGTAAAATAATTTATAATTCAAAATGGCCGCTAAAGCTGGTGGTGTTGCATTTGGAAGGGGCTCAGTGACACTCACTGTAGTTGTGTGGGCCTATTACTGCAGTCTCTTCAGTTTAGCACTACAGTGTCCAGCAGACACAACCCCCCCCTCGCCCCCAAATCTTCCTCTCCTGGAGAGTTAGCGGCATCCCAAATGTGAGTTTGACTGGAAAGAATTGCGATAGCATTTTAAGACCAAATGGGCATTTTTGCTAGGGTTCGGAAATCATACTCGCTGTCCGAATTTATGCACTTTTCTTGTGACAGAGTAGATATAGTAGACAGGCACTAGGCATAAAACATTATTGACATGTACAGGACCAAAATTAAGGGGAAATTATTTTAAACATCAATTGTCCTTAGCGTGATGGCGGTTCTGTTCTCTAGGAAAAAAGGTTTGTTTTATTTACAGACTGAAAGATTCACAAATGCAGCCCATGGTGAGAACTTGGCACCCCCAAGTTTTACTGCCCTGAGGTCATAGTGCAGAGGTGAGTCCTGCTGGTATTGTAAGGAATTATTAGCATTGCTTTTATCTGTGGTATAATTACAAAATAAATCCCAATGAAAGGGTTTGGTGAGAACATTGCAGGCGATCTTGCAGGGGTGGCCAATATTGAGCGTTTACCAAGCCGCACCCCTCCTTCTGCCCTGCATACCTCCATGGTCAAGCCAGTCATACAAAGCCATGTCAGTGCTGCAAAAAATGGGATTCTTCATTTCAATTAATCGTTTTCCCCTTTCATTTGACCTGGAAGGACATGTTTTCTGAACTCCTAAGGGGTTGGTAACAATGGTTTATTTTGATTTAATTTCCAATTATTAATCATTAGCCATTCTGTATTGAGATCAGAAGGACACTTATTTCTTTGTTTAGGGTTTTGGTTGTTGTGTTTCATTTACAGCTGTTGAGTTCAATTCTACTGCGGAAAGATTTGTGAAACCAAATGCAATGTACAGTAGATATAGATTATATTTTAGGACTACTCCACACAAGACAAACCATTTGTAAATAATTGTAAATTGAATAAATTAATGTGAATATACTCAGCGGTTTTTATTTAATTCCTTTTTTCAGTGACAGAATTAGAGCACACATTCACGGTTACATTACCTGCCACCCATTTAGAATAAGCTATTATTTAAAACGACCTGGAAAGTAAAGTGTATGAGTGTACTCAAATGTACTCAAAGTGAGAAAGACAGTAGTCACTTTAGAAAAAGGATAATCATACAAGATTCTACCAAGAATCAGCTTGCGTAGTCCACTACATTAACCTCAAACGTTCCTGACAGAATTTGAGTGGATACGCCCCATGGTGCGATACCTGACCTGACCGTGCCAGTGCTGTGGCCAGCAGACCCGCTGGGTGACACAGTTCTTCTCAAGAACAATAGTCCTGTTGGATGAAATACCTGCTGTTGTCAACAGTGACGTCTGGTTATTCAAGTGTCTGCAGAAGCTGCACATGAAGTGTACAACTGCAATGCAATGACTGCGCAGCTGCAGGATTAGGGAGTGAATTAAGGAATGGCTCCCTCCGTGTGGAGTTGAATCCTATTCATGCTCTTCTGATTTAGTGGAGGATATCAAAATGGCGAGACTGGTTAACAACTGAAACTGGACATTGGGAAATCTGGGCTAAAAACCTTATTACTAAGATGAGTTCTAAAGAGGAGGGTCATGGTCCTTGGTGCAGGCTAAAGAGGTGGGTTTTTTAGTTGGTGCAGAAAGATGGTCACATGCAGTAGTCCTATCATGGAAAGCTCATACCATCACAGAGGCCAACAGATGAGACCAGGTGCAGATCCCTCTATGGTGAGGAATGGTGGCTGCTTTGTGTAGGTCTAATGATCATACACCATGTTCCTGATAGAGATCGAGACCGTCTCCTCTGAAGTCTATAGCACTGTATCACAAAGCTGGGTGGACACTGGCGACTGGCCACTGGTGACATGAATGAACCTAAGCTCTGGGCTGCACAGTGCTAGTTTAACAACACATTCAGATTCAGTGTGTGGCCACCAGCCAAAACCTGACCACTGGATACAGGCTCACTCAAGTCACCAGCAGAACCCTCTGCTGTTGGACTCTTTACCAACCTACTGAATCTATTACTGATCAGCCTGGGGGAAAACAGACCACCAGTGTGAGGATTATAGTGGTGTTGCTGATATTAATTTCACTTGTGGGACCCTTCTACAGAAAAGCCCAGTAGTCGTATGGCATCAAGCAGTGGGCAGTGGTGAGACTTCTCAAGAGCCGGGGGTGTATGGGCTTGAAATTGCAGGTTTGGCCCAGTCCACACGGTCAGTCCCTGCAGGTGAGCTACATGAAATGAACCAGGTCTGCACAGACTGGAGGGGAAAGAAATGGCGGATGACCGCATGTTTTTTAGATGCTTTCTGAAACTGACAGAGGATGTTTCAGTGATAGGAATGGGCTACGACGACAAGTGGGCATTCCAAACGCGGGACAGAATTGAATGTTCAGGGTGTACAAAGAAAGGTCTACATTTGGAAGCTGTGTAATAAATGCCATATGAAAGGTGCGGTCACATGTAGTCTAGCCACAGGTTCTCCGAGGTGACGAAAATATCCACCTATTTGGAGGAATCCAAGGAACATATGTGTGTGTGGGTGCGTACAGCTCTGCTGGCCTCCATGTTTCCTTTGTGTTTTTGTGAAGCGAGACGGCGTTCGGCAGCTTCCCCTCGCAGACTTTCGCGGTTTCCCGTGAAGACGCACGTCGGGGAGGGACGCGTGGCGACACTTCGCACGGGGAGCCGTGGGACGTGTGGAGGGAAGAGCCGTCACGCACACGCGTGCAGGGGTGCGGGGGCCCAGCGGGGCTCTGTGCATTGTCTCCTATCTGGACCCGACGCCGTTCCTTTGTGATGGCAGCTGAGACGCAGCGGGGCTCCACCCCCCCGCTGTTACCATGGAGCACAAAGCATTCTGCCTCACAGGTAGGGCGGCCCACACCTGCGTCTGCCTGCCGGCGTCTCTGATCAGCGCTGGCAGGATATTTCTCTTTATTTAAAGTGAAATCAGCTTATTTAAATAACTTCAGTCTGCGGCTGTTCACTTGGGACCTTCTGCTCAATGCAGCCCCCACCCATATGTTGGTCACCTGGCTGTTTTGTTGAGCCAAGTCAGTAGCATGTATGACCGTAGCTACACCCCATTATGGGATGATAAATCCTCAATCCCGTGTCGACCACAAACTTTGTTTCGCATGTAAGAATTTACATTTTCGTGTTTTTTCCCCTACGTGCTTCAGTGACCTTTTGTTGAAACGTGTTATGAATGTTGTTTACGTCTCCTCAGCGCTTCCACTTAAATTTCACACTTTTAAACTTTTAAGAGATATCTTAAAATGGGTGAAATAGTGGGAAATAAAATTGGTTACACAAAACAAAAGGTTTCAATGTCAATGTGCACATAGTGTAGGTGCATTCGCAAATTGTGTCTTGCTCAGTCCACACTTCTAATAGACGATAAACCACAAGGCAAATGCTGACCGCCACAGGCAAAGAAAACCCCCCGACAGCATCTTCATCTAAATGCACAGCAGCAGTACAAGCGGGACAGCTGCCATTTTAACATCTTACTAAAATGCAAATGGAGCTGACCCTAAACACTGGGTCTTCATAACCTACATAAGCTTAACCTAATGAACCTTACCACAGTTCATTAGAAAGCGGTTAAATAAGGAAACCTAGAGAGCAAAGAAGTAAAATAATTGTCTCTAAAAGAGTTTCAAACCTGTTGGATTTCAAATCTTTAGATTTGTCTGAGTCATGCCATTTAAGTCATGCCATTTAACTTCCAGGTACAGACATGTCATACAAGCAACAAAGATATTTCCAAGTGTTTATTGCTTTACTTCTTTGATACATAATCTTTTAACAGTTGTCTTTATTTCCATAATTTATTGGCCACTCTCGTTTTCAGTGCACACATATCAAACATACTGCAATATGTTCGAGCATTTTATTCATTTTTGCTCACCCTATCAACACTTGCACAATTATCTGGGGGAACACCACTCATTTTTACACCACCAAACAGTCGTGAAAGGCGGTAGGGAGTTATCCTGACTGATGTGTGTCGGTGCAATGCTCCTCCGGGCATAACTGCGTCAGGTTGTGCCGCAGGAACGCGCTCGTCGCCTTTTCATCAGGCAGAGAGCGGTAAAAGGTGAGCTCCCAGTGCTTCTATAAATACGGCTTTTAACGCTGCCGGAGTCAAAGTTTACACTCCCTCCAGCCTGATACAGCCTGTAATTCTGCTGATCTACCGTCACATCAGCTGGCGTGGCATTCACTTCTAATTTGTTTAAAAGCGGAGGACGCACGTGTGTGAGGTAGACGGCAGCAGGAGCTCGTGAGGAAGACGTGTGCCCCCACAGTGTTCTCCCCATAGCCACACGCCCCCACACCCGGCCCCCCATTTCCTGTTATTATTTCTTGAAGGAGGTGGGAGCTTAAAAGAAAAAAGAGAGAGCCTTTTAATATGTGTACAGCATAAAGACAACAAGTGGCATGGCTAGGTTTCTCATTTCAATGGAACGAATGGAGGCAGAAAGCACACCACATCCAGACGAGGCTACGATTAAAGTCATGTCAGAGCACAAAGGCTCTATAAATTCACAAAATGCCCTTTTGGAATGCAAACAAACTGGTGTACAGGCCTCGGCTACAATAACTACTGTTCCTCTGCTCAGAGAGCTATGAGACCAGCCATTCAGTACCAAAAAATATATAAAACAAGGGTCTGCATTGAGTGTACAGATACACTATAATATACTATATACTATATCTGTAGCCCTGCAGCAGCCAGAAGTAATTCATAGGCCAATCAGCCAAAATCTGGCATATATGGCAAAGTCTTTTGTTTTTTTTAAACCTCTCCATTTTACACACAAAAGACCAAAGTGCAGACAATCTCCCTCCCCAGCAGGACAGACGGATGAGGCTACATGCTCGTGGGCAATCTCTCTGTCCTCTTCTTAGCAGGAATCCCCGTCCTCTGAAACTCCAACTTCTCATTGATGTATTCCTGCTTACACACTTCAAAAAATGCTGGATCTTTGTAACTGAAAGAACAGGGGAACAGAGGGCAATTAAATGGATGAAATCAATGAATATTAAAACTAAAAAATTAACTGTCATTTTACAACAGGTTAGTGTTCAGCCAGTCAGGGTGTGTGTGTGTGTGTGTGTGTGTGTGTGTGTGTGTGGACTGTGTGTGAAGGACTGTGTGCGAAATCTTTCAAAATGACCCACAACATTGTGAGTTCTTCCTTCATCTATTTGAAATAGTCACAACCTTGCACCTTTCAGAAATGAACACTGGCAAAAATATGCAACAGACAACACTCACTAAAATCCTTTCAAAATGCGCTTATTGATTCCCAAGAACACTGCACAAAATGTTTTGGCAACTGCCTTCAGTGTACTGCAGCCTATCAAAGAATGTACGAAAGAGCTCTTCCACACATCAATAAAGAGCATTTGAAGTGCTCTAGTGAGTGCTACCTGTTTCTTTCCACTGACTCTCAAAAACACATAGAAATGATGAAAAACTAGTACATTAAACAGACTTAACTCGAAATAGACTTTCAAACTCAAAATGTAACGTATACCTAGTTGGGGCCTGAAATCAATTTTAAATGTTTGAGAAAAAAAAGTTTGATAAAGCATCAACATATTCGAGCAGGAACCCTGAGACAGTTTTGGTTGATGGAAGCACCAAGAACACATGAATTGAATAACTCCTACACAATAGTTACACTCAATATAGGCCTGTTTATTATATTGCATAATTAAATAGTTAATATACTATAGTTGATGTATTTACCAAATGAGAGAAGCAGCCTTTTTGGGTTTTTATTTTATTTTATTTTATTTTAAATCTTTACACAACACCCACTATAGATTTAATTGTGGTCTGTAGCGTAGTGGTTAAGGTACATGCCTGGGACACGCAAGGTCGGTGGTTCTATCCCCGGCATAGCCACAATAACATCTGCATAGCCGTTAGGCCCTTGAGCAAGGCCCTGAACCCTGCATTGCTCCAGGGGAGGATCGTCTCCTGCATAGTCTAATCAAGTGTACATCGCTCTGGATAAGAGTGTCTGCCAAATGCCATTAATGTAATTTAATGGCTATATAACACGATAAGAGACGTCTAGAATAAGAAGTCATATGCCATGGATCTATAGCTATATGAATTCAGTAAAATAGAAGTATGTAATAAATGAGTGATCACACTGCTACCACGGATTTGTAAGTTTGAGGAGGCTCATTTGGTGTGAAATTTAATTTATGAAATATAGTAAGTAAAAACAAAGTATTATTAAAAGGTAGCACAGTAAGCCAAGAAGATTCACTCACTATGTGGTCAGGCACTCCTTCAGGGCGGCGTTCTGCTCCTGGCATTTAAACACCATCAGGAACCCATTCTCCTTGCAGCAGTGGTTGAAAGCTGGAACACAGGGGGACAGGCAGAGGTCATCGGTGTGAGGAGGAGGGAGGGGTATCCACAGGCAGCCCTCCCAACGTGCCACCGGCAGCAAGGAGCAAGCAGGGTAACCCCAGCCATGCTGACCCTCTGCCACCCCCAACCACAAATAAATAAATAATTAAAAAATGAGACAAAAAAAAAATCCCAGCACACAGCTTATCAGCAAGGGTTTCTGTTCACACGTAGGCAAAACTGTGCTTCCATATTTGGCTGTGGCCTACTCTGGAGTGTAGTCAGGCACCATTAAAAATACCAGCCCTGGTTAAAGCCTGCCTGCCTATTAACGTCTGTATCCACAGCCAAGTCATCTGCCAACTGTATTCACAAGCACCAAATGAGGAAGCGCTCCTATAATTACTCTGTATTAAAACAATGCAAGATTAAACTTTTTTATTTTTTCTTCTTTTCTTTTACTACTATACCTGTGTGATTGTTGGTCTAACTTTAGATTTCACATTTACAGTTTCTGATAGACATCTTCCACATCGGTCCTCGAGAGAGCCATGAACTTTATTATCTGATAATTAGATCAACTGAAGCTAATAGGCGGAGGTGCATACTGTACATTTACAGTTTATTACATTACATTATTGGCATTTGGCAGACGCACTTATCCAGAGCGACGTACAGTTGATTAGACTAAGCAGGAGACAATCCTCCACTGGAGCAATGCAGGGTTAAGGGCCCAACGGCTGTGTGGATCTTATTGTGGTTACACCGGGATTAGAACCACTGACCTTGCGTGTCCCAGTCATTTACCTTAACCACTACGCTACAGGCCGCCCCCTATGAGAAAATCATTAAACCACGTCCTGTTCTACTGTGAAACAGAAGTAAAGCAAGTGTGTGTCCCGTATTACCCAATGAATTCTTCTGAACGGAGGATGATTCTTAAGTATCAGTATATATTAGTAAATTCATTAACGGACTATACTCATGCACACTATCTTGCAAAAATCTGCGTTTCCGAATCAGTGTTTCTACAGCGTCTTTAAAAGTGAAAGGCACGCTAGCTTTTTCAGCTACATCCAACGATAGGTGGGCAAAACCTTCCTCTTGAAAAGCCTTTACTGAGATCTCCGTGACTGCGCGCTGCAGCAGAGCCCGTGTTGCTGTGATGTTGCGTTGCAGCAGCGCTGCAGAGCTCACACGTGGGCTGGAGATGTGCCAACGCGTGCAGCAGCTTCTGTGGGAATCTGAGGAGCATCTGTGTTCACCTGCGACCCCGTGGGCCCGAGCAGCCAAATTAAAGGCTACACAAACACAACTCTATTTACAAACACAGGTGCACCCACGAAAGCGACAAAAAGAAGCAGCCCATCCGGCGCTGCCGTTCCTCGCTCAGACTACGCCGCTCGACTAAAAGGCAGAGGACAGTCAAGTACTCCAGCCCTGAAAGAAAAGCACCGCCGCCTCGCGAATGGGGCCCTTTTCTGAAGTCGAGGACAAAAAGAACAAGCGTAATGGCAAAGGAGGGTGAAGCGCAGCGTGAGAAACAAAGAGCCACTGACCACCGTAGGGCCATTTCGGCTCTAATGGTTCATCTGGCTGTGAGGCCCTTTCAGACGAAGGGAGTCGGAGGCAAGCCTGCTTCAGTGCGAGAAGAGGTGTTGAGGGACTTCGTCCTGTAGCGGTTAGCGAGGTCTTTGTCGCGCGTTAATTAGCTCCCTTTCTTCCGTGACTCACGGAGCCATAAATAATAATTGTTATTTTGATCATTATTATTATCGTCATTATATGAACCCTTTCATTTGTTTGCAGAAGGGGACCGCAAATTCCGCAAAACCAATTTCAGGAGTCAGGACTCTGCGACTAATCTAATTAAAACCCACCGGCAATTCCATTACCGCCACGCTCGGATGGGGAGAGGCGTCCGCCTCGTGGAATGCTCAAGTGCTTGAACGCCGAGCCCGAGGTACGCGGCAGAAACACCGGCGTCCGTGACGTTCGCCGCACGGCTACTGCTGTGGAAGTTAGGGAGCTGACTGTAAACACGTTTCTGTGGAGAAAGACTCTTTTATTTTGAATAACAAACTGAAATTTTCCTTATTCCCCGGTTTGGAATGTTCAGCATGACACAACGGTAACCGGCAGGCTGAGCCACTGACCACCGCACACAAACCTCGTGGGAGGGGGAGGGGGGCGACCGCGACATTTCCACCGGTTCCATACGGTACCCACCCCCAGGAGCGGAGACACCTGAGGACACACAGTGATGAGTAGGGGGGGTGGGCACAGCGTTGGGGAGAAGAATACGAGCCTCCGGGCGTAGCGGCTCGACTCTGCGGGGGTCCCTCGCCGCGGGGCGCCCCCTGGCCCAGCCCAGAATTGGTACAGGAGGCGCGAAGGGGAGTGTGGTGGCAAATGGGGGTGGGGGGGTGGGGAGCAGCACAAAAGAAGGCCTGGCTGGCATCGCTGGTCTGAGTATGGAGGGATCCGAGCCCTGCCTCTGAAAGCCATCATTAGAATGTGACAAAAGCGCCTGGGGCGACTCAGACGCACAATAATCAATAGTGAGCTGGTGGGTGTGTGTGGGGGGGGGGGGCTCAGCGCACACACACACACATGCCCCCCCGCTGCTTTAATTACCGCTGCGCGCCTCTCTCCATTAACGGAACACCTTCGGCCGTCCGAGCCGGGAGCAGCAGCACAAAGCGCGGCGGAACAGAGAGAGGGACCAGGACAGGCAGAGATCAACCACACTGCTCATTAACAAATGGTAATCAGCAGTCAAGAGCTTCAGGCTCACCCTTCGCCTTACAAAAACGCCACATGCCAATTTGCTCCATTCATTCATCGGGGAGCGCGCTCCCTTTTCCCCCTTTCACTCGCCAGGCCTTCTGAAGAAGCGCTCGGAGGAGCGGAGGAGGGAAAACAGTGGAGCTGTTACGTAAACAGTCGCTCAGACGAGCGCGAGGTGAACTCCTCCGCCACTTCAAGGTCGTCCGCCCTTCCTCTTAATTAGAGATGGTGCTGCTGATTGCAGGCCCTGAAAGGCCGGTCTTCCTGTTTGTTTTTCAGCTTAATGGAGCTCGCTCAGGTCTGGCCTTTTCCAGCTCTAACAGCAAGTTAATAGATAAACGCTGATAGAAGACCCAGCCAACACATACGAAAACAAGCTTGCACGCGCGCACACGCACTCAGCGAGCACTTTATTAGGTATTTATTAGACTTCTTTTTTAGACTTATTAAGTCTTCTGCTGCCATAACCTATCCACTTAGAGGTTTGACACGTTGTGTGTTCAGAGATGCTCTTCCGCATACCACTGCTGTAATGTGTGGTTATTTGCGTTACTGTCACCTTCCTGTCAGCTTTGACCAGTCTGGCCATTATCTTCAGACTGCACTCATTAACAACGCGTTCCTGCCCACAGAACTGCTGCTTACTAGATGTTTCTGTTTTTCGCACAATTGTCTGCAATCTTTAGAAACTTTTGAGCATGAAAATCCCAGGAGATCAACAGTTTCTGAGGTACTCAAACCAACAATCATTCCATGGCCAAAGTCACTTGGATCACATTTTTTCCCCGTTCTGATGGCTGATGTGAACATTAACTGAAGCTGCTGAACCCGTGTCCGCATGATTGTATGTACTGGACTGCTGCTGATTGGTAATCACATGAATAAGTGGGTGTACAGGTGTTCCTAATAAAGTGCTCAGTGAGTGTACAATGCAGTCTGTAAGAACTCTCTTTAAGGTACTACTTAGCAGACTGTTACTGGCCATGCTGTTTTTGCTGCTAACTAATGTCGTCTCTGTAAATCTGTTTGTGAAGTACTCTGTGGAGAGTAGCCTAGTCACTGACACATCCATGCATGTTAGACATTTCAAACACATAAGCCTTCATCATAGCCCAAAACTGCCCAGCAGAAGAAATGGCAAAATTTGAACATAGGCATTCAATGATTGTTTATTTGCTTGTTCTCTTCAATTTTTTGCAGCATCTAAAACCAACTAAACTAAACCAACTAAAACCAAGGTATGATCCCACCCTTCCATACCACACTGTCATGAGTTCAGCTTTCCCTCATTTTTTCCTTTTTTCAAATCCAATTTTTCAGCATGTACTGTTGCAAAGAACACACACACATGCACGCATGAGCACACACACACACAATCCCTGATGGTAGTCCTCTCATACAATGATCTGACCAATACTCTAACAGGTTATATTCAGAGGTGTGGGGGCCTGGGGATGTGGTACAAACACAGGGGCTGTTAGGTATGCAGACAACTTGGACTACAGTAGCTATGCCCTGCTCGATCTGGCCCATCCACACCGTGACAAAAAAACGACAACATTCGCTTTTGGACTTAAGTGAAGAGGGTATATTGTGATATATCAAACCTGCAGCTTTGGTTCCTGTGGGACAGTAGCATATTTCATCCTCATATCCCCCCCAAAGAAAGGGACACCTCCCCCCCTACAATCACCCACTGTGTAAAAAGTCTCTAATTAACACCTCTTCACACAGCACCAATGAGCACAGAATTTGCCGTTTATTTTATTGATTTCCTTAAGAGGCCGTTCCCTGCAGATGTTGTACACAAACATCAAGCTCGCTAAGCACAAATTGTACATACAACATTCACTCCCTAATAGCGTCATTGAATAGCCTTTCAGCTGCAGCTATGGTGGGGAAGAAGCGTATGTGTTAATGAGTGAGCTGAGCTAAGTAAACGAGTGAGTGAGTGACGCTAGGAGGACATAATAAGATGGATGGGGGTGAATCTGATCTGTATGGGCACTGCCCATGGTCTGATCAACTGGCCCTTTTAGAAACAAACTAACATAACGACAACAACAACGTGCGTGTGGATTCAAAACAAACTTCCAAAACAAAAGAATTCCTCCAAACAGCCGACAAGCTGTACAGATCTATAGTTGCTTCTAAATTAAACAAACCCCTTAATGCCATCATCCGGCTGTGTTGTTGGGTGCCAACAGGCAGGCAAAGGAAACCAAAGATTTTATAGGATACCTTCAGCAACATGCCCAAGGACTACTAAACTGGCCCTTCAGATGCATCTCCGGATTCAACCAAATAGTCAGGCAGATTGGACTGACCAAATTATTTATATTGCCCGGGTGTGTAGCACACAATTAATATCAGGGAAAACTCGCTATTTTGCTATGTTATTGTGGATACTGTTGCTGGTGATCTATCATAGCTAAAGGAGATCCTTATATATCCATTATATTAGTTAGCTAGCAGAAGTCACTTCACCATGTCTCTATTTAAAAAATATGCAATACCCAATTATTTTAATGAGTGTTGGTCTTGTATGAGCCTATTTAATCAAAACTAGAAAATACTGGGCCACTAAAAACAAATAGGACATCCGACTCCGAGCTGACTGAGTTTACCGCATTTAGTGGCCTATCAAACACACGTGTTAGTTTAAACTGTGTTCCTCAATATTTTTCAATTTTCAGTTTAGTAATGGCTCAGGGTCTATCGATGTGGTGAGCATGCAGCCAGCTACAGTGGCTAATTCAGGAAAACTCCAGTTATTGGTATGTCGCCAGCCTTCAGGAGAGTATGTTAGCTTTTCTGCCATAGTTGTTCACAAACAATAAAAAGGTCAAAAGTGTAAAAGTTTACAGAAATTGAGAGACCTGATCTGAATTGCCTGATCTGGTCAGTACTGCTGCGCAGAAGGCAGCAATCCTGATCCTCTAGGTTCTCCTTAAACCTTAGCACCAACTTCAGACCCAAGCAATCTGGGGAAGCGAGTTAACCATGTAATCAACTGCTCTAAAATTAATTAAGTGTAAGAACAGAAACCAGCAGAGCCTGAGGCTCTCCAGTACCAGGGTCATAGACCCCTGCAGTAACAGAATTCAGGGGTGTGGTGACCTGTCAATGCGCTACTCTAGTGACAGAAACACAGAGGGAGGGAATCTGTGTTAAGCATGCCCAGAGCAGACACCCTGCTCTACCAATGCAGACAACATGGCCCACAGTAGAGACACCCTACTCTACCAATGCAGACAACATGGCCCACAGTAGAGACACCCTACTCTACCAATGCAGACAACATGGCCCACAGCAGAGACACCCTACTCTACCAATGCAGACACCATGGCCCACAGCAGACACCCTGCTCTACCAATGCAGACAACATGGCCCACAGTAGAGACACCCTACTCTACCAATGCAGACAACATGGCCCACAGTAGAGACACCCTACTCTACCAATGCAGACAACATGGCCCACAGCAGAGACACCCTACTCTACCAATGCAGACACCATGGCCCACAGCAGACACCCTGCTCTACCAATGCAGACAACATGGCCCACAGTAGAGACACCCTACTCTACCAATGCAGACACCATGGCCCACAACAGCCCTCCACTCCACTTGCAACAGCCAGCACACCATCATGCACCCCAATATCCCTATATCCTTTAAGGCCCATCAAGCTCCCATTTTCAGATTATGATTATTAACATATTATTATTTATTGCTGGCAGCAAACACCAACACAATCAGCATGCATGAACTCAACATGTTAACTCAATATATCTGCTTACATGCAAAACATACTGCCCAAAACGAATGGAAAAAAAAAAAAAAAGGTTGAAAAGACACCAAAAAAAGACAGAGGCGTGAGAGAGCGTGATAGTGTGAAACCAAAACGAATCTGAAATGCAGAAAGTTGCAGCTTTGATGTCAGGTGGAGTGCGGGGGGCGTTGCGTAGGAGCAGGTGTGAGAGGTGTTCTCATGTGAGAGGAAGTGCCAGCTTTGGGGGCCAGGTCAGTGAGGGCAGCGGAGCTTCCAGCGACATGCCAATTACGGTCTCTCGCAAAATGCACACCGTTCAACCCAAGCACAGTCTCTCACAAAATGCACACCGTTCAACCCAAGCGCAGCCTCTCACAAAATGCACACCGTTCAACCCAAGCACAGTCTCTCACAAAATGCACACCGTTCAACCCAAGCGCAGCCTCTCACAAAATGCACGCCGTTCAACCCAAGCGCAGCCTCTCACAAAATGCACGCCGTTCAACCCAAGCACAGTCTCTCACAAAATGCACACCGTTCAACCCAAGCGCAGCCTCTCACAAAATGCACGCCGTTCAACCCAAGCACAGTCTCTCACAAAATGCACACCGTTCAACCCAAGCGCAGCCTCTCACAAAATGCACAATATTCACCCCAAGCACAGTCTCTCACAAAATGCACACTATTCACCCCAAGCACAGTCTCTCACAAAATGCACACTATTCACCCCAAGCACAGTCTCTCACAAAATGCACACCGTTCAACCCATGCACAGCCTCTCACAAAATGCACACCATTCACTCGAAACGTACATTTAAACCACTGACATTTCTAACTTTGCAAGTGTCCTGGGAGAAAAAACTTCACATTTTAAAAAAGTGAGAAGCTGGAAGTATTAAACTGCTGATGGCAGCCACACCGCTCCCCCAGGTGCACTGGGCTCACTGTTCATGGTGCACAGGAGAGGACACTTATCACATGGAGACAAACCCCACTGCACGCTTGCAGTCAACCCGTGGTGAGCTGCACGCGTCTTATTCTGACTCGGAGCCTGACGCAGACCACAGCGTGAAAAGGAGAGGTGCTGACGTGCCTCTGAGGAGAGAGCGCTCGCCTGCGCCCTCCTGAATGGAGGCTGCAGAGAGCTGCAAATCATGAGCATAACCGCCTGTTCCAAACCGAGAGGACACGGTGGCTAAAAACAATAAAACCGTTATTAGAATGGCAGGAGCCTACAGGAGCCAACGGTGGAGTTTGCATTGTAAACAGACCTATTTGGCCCAGTGTGACGCAATGGTTGTGAGAGAGCCCACAAGGGTTTCCCCACGGGCACAAATAAACAGCCAAAATGAAGTCAAACATACAAAACAGGCAAATGCTTCAAATGAATTTGTCACTGAATTCATCACATTATACACTTAAGCAGCAGTGTGTGAACCACAGACCATTAGCTATTGAGCCTTGGACTTCCTGTCGCAGCTCCTGTGTATAACTGTGAGACATCTTCAATGTTTTTTATCGAGTCAGAAATGCACCGCAAGATTGACAATTGTCTCTTGTCCCTTCAGGAGAATAAAGGTCATGTAAGGTGCAGATTCAGACATCAGACCACTGAAACCTTGCAATAGTACTGTAGTCACATATTTCATAAGAATTACACCTGAATCAGCGCCGTCACAGTACTGTGATGTAAAAGTTACATTCCTGAAAACAGAAGCACATGCTATTTCTGATGACATACCTCACTCAAGTGAATAGTACAGCTCTACCGAGTTTAAGCCAAGGCCCTCACCAATAGCTAACCCCTACACTTCTGAGAGCTATCCCCTGTCCACCAAGCTCTCATGTACAAGTTCACTACTTTGGCCCCCCCCACCCCCCTCCCTTCACCCCCCACACACCCGCACACGGCGGCCATGTTGGCTCCCGCTCCCCTCCCCCTTGACGGCCATGTTGGCTCCCATGCCCGCTCCCCTCCCCCTTGACGGCCATGTTGGCTCCCATGCCCGCTCCCCTCCCCCTTGACGGCCATGTTGGCACAAGCGCCGGTGGACCAGCTTGCTGCCCAGCTCTGAGTCCGGTCAGCATTTGGATGGGAGAGGGCCAAGCCCATGGCCCAAACTGAAGCCAGGGTCTCAGTGGGACGCCCCCTCTCAGGCCCGGCCCCAGCGTGGGGCGAGGACGCACGGTCGAGCGCAAGACGGGCCCATCTGCCCCTCTACCCCCCCCCCCACCCCCCCTGCTCGATTCGCCACATTATGTAAATGACCAACTGTCACCCCTGAGGGAAACATGCCGCTCTCCTACGAGAGGTTACAAAAGAGACGGCTCACTGACTGCACCCCACTTTTTTATTTAGTCTTATTTGTGATATCATGTCCAGGCAATAACCCTCCCATCCCCCCACTTACACTGAGGTCTTATTTCATGGCTGCGATGTCACAACACTGCTCTGTCATGAAATCCCCTCCCCTGGAATGAGGCCATAGAGCATTCAGAAACTTACCAAGAGTGTCTGAATGCACTCGGATTTCATCCTCAGCTCTGCACTGCACTCTCTGGTACACAACAATCCAACACTTTGCTTATGAATATTCATAAACGACATATTTGGCTCACCTGCACCACACATGACCACAGACTGCCTCCCCCTGTGTTCCTCAATGAATATTCATGAAGCAATGCACTCTAATGCATTACAGTTTAAAGTACTGGGGAAATTTATATACTTGCTATCTCTGCCTTTCCCACAACCCAGTGCTTTATCGGAGACCGATCAGACACCATGTTCTCCATCTTCCTAACCACCTTGTGTTCAATTCTTATCTTACACTCCCTCTTATTTTAAAAACTGTGACTTTCTTGTGACTGCGTTTTCTTCCATAAATACATTCTTGCTTTTTTTTGCCCAAGACAGTTGGTGCTGAACAAAAGTCAGATTTGGCATTGAATACAAAAAAATCCCTTAAGCTCACACATCCGAGCACGCACTCGGAGATCATGCCTCTCACCAAAGCCTCATGACAAAGGAGATGCCTTAAAATATCCGACACCCCGCAGCGCAGCCCTGCTTCCGAAAGACTGCAGCTCTCCCTGCTCTTCCTCAGCTCTGAGAGCCTACCGCTCCGCAGGCACTACGCCTGGCTTCGCCCAACACCACTTCACCACGGTATGTTCCTCTACATGGATTCATCATCATCATCATCATCATAAAGAAGTTTTGGGACAAAGGCGCTGTGGCTATGTGTAAATTATGCACTCCTACAAGTGAACTGGGACACTGGTTCCAGCGGTGCTTGAAAACCAGCACTTTTCTTCTGAACAGGCGATTGATCTGTCTGAAGGACATCTCCACATGTTCAGACTCACTGTTCATAATTTTAGAATGATCTCTCTGTGGCTTTAATATGGCCATAAACATTTTACTTTATCATAAATATGTACAGAAAAACTTGATGAATGAGATCAGCCAAAGATTTTTGGTCGTTTTCATGCATTTCACTTGGGGAAGCACAGTAATATCGTGACCGACAATGGCTTCATACATGTATCATCCCAGTGCAAATATGAAGGGTCAATATGAAGACCCAACATATACACGACATACATTTTTTCTTTTTCGCACATGGCTGTACATTTATTGTAATTAACAGTAATTATTTATTTACCAGCCAAACCTACAAGCAAAGGTATAATGAGATTATCTATGCAGAAATAATAAAGTAACATAAGCTGAGCCATTACTTCTTCCACATATGTGGAGAATTGGCAGCAGTTTATACCTGTGTAAAACAGGGAGGTATTCGGTAGGCCAATATGGCCCAGACTAATATAAAGTGACTTCAAAAAATATTCAGAACCTTTGACTTTTTGCACCCTTTATTGTGCTGTAGATTTAATCTTGAATGGATAAAACTGCCATTTTTGCCCATCAATCTATCTCCACTCAATAATCCATAATGATAAAGGAAAACATGTTTTTAGAAGAAATTTATAAAAAAATACATACATATTCAGACCCTTAATTCAGTACTTTGTAGACGGCCCTATGGCCGCAACTACAATTTGAGTCTTCTTGGGTAAGTCTCTACAAGTTTTTCACACCTGGATTTGGGCAGTTTATCCCAGTTTAGCCTTCCTTGCAGATCCTATCAAGCTCCGTCAGACTGGACAGTCTATGAACTGCCATCTTCAGGTCTCTCCACAGATGTCTGGGCTTTGGCTGGACCACTCAAGAACAGTTAGACTTGTCCTGAAGCCACTCCAGCGTTGTCTTGGCTGTATGCCGTAGGTCATTTTCATGCTGAAAGATGAACCACTTCCGAAGCTCTGTAAGAGTGAACATTGGGTTCTTGGTCACCTTCCTAACCAAGGCTTCTTGCCCGGTTACTCAGTTTGGCCCAACAGCCAACTCTCAAAAGCTTTAAAAATGGTTATATTTCGAAACCACCCCACAATTTTATCGCAGAGGACTACAGAGTTCATTGGACTTCATAGCTTGGTTACTGTCCTGAATTGTGGGACCTTATATACACAGGTGTGTCCCTTTCTAAACTATGTCCAGTCAATTGAATTTGCCGCAGGTGTACTCCAATCAAGTTCTTGACACATCTGAAGGATAATTAAACAGGATGCATCTGACCACAATTTGGAGTACCACAGCAAAGGGTCTGAATACTTATGTAAGAGTTTTCAGTTTTTCAGAAATTTCTAAAAACACACTTAATGTAGAGTGGTGGGCAAAAATAGCAATATTATCCATTTAACATTAAATCGACAACAGAAAGCCACTGAAGTAAAGGGAAGCTGCAGATATACTCGATGACCTTTGACCTCAACAGGACCTGTGAGAGACCAGGCTGCCGTCCGCACTACAGCAGGAAGATTCTAGCGATTATCCATCGGCGCCAGCGAACGCTTGACCCTGCACACCAAGCTACACTGGTGGATGAGCGTGTTGATTGGAAAGGCAGGGCTTCGCGGAACCCTCTCTCAGTACCAGACCACAAACACAGGGCCATTCCTGCAGCGTGGTCTCCGCTGCTCTGTAGTGCTGAACAACGGCAGCTCACTGCCAGGGGGGCGGGAGTGGGGGGGCTGCAGGTATGAACAGCGCACAGAGCTGCCTTAGAAAAACAAAAAGCGTAGCTGGGGCAGAGGCGAGGTGTGAAGAGGTGGGAGAGAGGGGGGTTTCCATTCATTTCTCACACCAAGTGGTGCTTTGCTTTGGTGCACGCTCGTGCGGTAGAGGGCCACTGAAGGGACGGGGTGGCCGCTACGACTCTACCACCTCCGCATCAGAATGTGAGAGCAGGCCACCTCCACCGTCTCTGCAAAGAACAAGCCTTTTCAACCACCCTGCAGTTAAGATACCACTCAAAGGAAGAAAAAGAGGCACAGATATGAGAAAATAATAGTTCAAACTATGATTAAAATAGAGCGTTATGGTTTTGCCCACAGCACAACCACCTTTCCAGAAAAAATGTAAAACCATATAAATGTTGTAATTAAAGACCAATGGGTCAAATTTCCCCCCCCCCTTTGAGCAAAAGTATTTATGATTTCATCACTTTATATGCATTTTAGAAGTTGTTCTCCAGCCAAAATGGTGGAGGCCTTTCAGTGTTATGTGATTCAGTAAAAGTTTCAGTTCTGCTTCTCCTTTTCGGTCTGAGGTGTGAACATCAGAAGCGGTCAAAAAGAGAAGTTTAATGAGAAAAGAAGAAGTCTGGGCATTTTCATATATTTTAAGAGGGGCAGAATGTTCAAGTTTTCTAATCAGGACCAATCTTGCCAACGGGCTTCAAATGAAATCTATTTATTCTGTTTTTGAACAAATTCACACTGGTCTATGTGCAGTGACACTTTCAATCTCCTTTGCATTTGACGAACACCCGCACGAACAGAACCCACAAAAAATTGGGATTCAATACACAGGCCTATTTAAAAAGTACAGTCTGATTTATTTTAACCTGCTTATTGTTGAAAGGATAAAGGGGAGGACCCACTGCTGTTAGCACATAAGCACATTGTCAAAAATAAACTTTAAACAAACAACCGCAGCCCAGGCGTGAGGAGCAGTGGTGAATGGTGACAGCTTCCTTCCTTGTAATAGCCAATTAATAACCGTGGGGGGAGAGAAAACGAGGTTCTTCTTGCGACCGATGCATGTGAGATTGAAAGCATCACGCTCCCGCCTCACTGAGAACAATGAGGAGTTGGGTCTTTCAGAGCGCACCCAGCTGTCATTACCTGAGGGTGTAGATGCATGTGTATGTGGAAGGGGGTTAAAGGCTTTAAACCCATTCCATCTCAACAGGCCCCCCTGTTGACCTTCTCCCAACCGACAGCCGCCTGCCCCGAGTGTACGGAGGGCACAAAGAGAAACTAATTAACCCAAAGCAATGAGATCATCATCAGGCAGGGTACCCAGGCATGGCCCGGTGCAATTGGGTAAACAAGCAAGCGTCGACGTCCCCGTCCCCCCAATTACCACCGCTGCCCGCAACAATGGGGCCCGGCTCTACCCAGTGAAAGAGCTTTCTTTCTACAGGGCTAACAAGAGGGGGGGAGCAGGGTGGAAGGGAGAGGAAGAGGCGTGGGGTGGCCCTCCAGGCACGGGCCTCAATTCGTCATGTCTCAATGCCGAAGGAGGGAGTGGACGGCTCAAACATCAAACCCAGAGCGGGAGACGGGGTTCATGACGACTACACTGCACATCAGACTGCCCAGCAAAGCTGCAGAGATGAACAGCCTGGGTTTTACACACACCTCCGACAGCATGAGAGCATCAAGCAAGGGCCCCATTCATATCCACTGTGAATACTGACTTTCAAAACAAATACATTGGATACAAAGGCTAGTGCAGGCATAAAGAGTTTTGTTTTAGTAGTGTTATGCTGTCCATCTGTATCCAGATTCCAGCTCCTGCTGAATAACACTCAATGATGCAAAATTGTGATGTTGTCTGTAGAAAAGAACAGACAGGGAAGGGTCTCACAAGCACACTTTATACCAGTATTTTATTACTAACAAACAACGTTATAAAAGAAAGAAGTGACCTTTGAACTGCAACATGGAAACTTTTATTGACGTCACAGTTGGCATAAATGTCTGAGGAGTACCAAGTCTGAGTGCAAATCTGAGGTACATGCAGATACAAACCAAGTCACTACATTCAGTATTGGTTTTCAATATTCGCGTCACCTATGAAATTCAACAAATGTTTACTTTAACCATTCAACTGTTCATTAATTTTGTAAGTACATTTGTTAAGCTAATTTTTTCAGCACCTTTCAGTTTGCCTGGACTGTGCTTTACTGATTGTTTTTTCTCACTTAAAGGAAATTAAAGACCAATGCATACTGATTCAATATCAATGATTACTTTCATTGCTTATACATTTTTGTATAGCGCATTTCACATAATGTCATAATACGCTTTACAATGGTCCCTGGTCTAAACCCCCATAAAAAACTCTCAAGGTGGGACAGACAAACAAGAAGAAGATTCATGCGATTTCACTGACAAATGCAGCAGTAATTTTGCCTACCCTTGGTAGTAAGAAGCAATAACAATTTTCATTCATGGTCCTACTGGGTATAATATATACACATCTCCTAAGGAGAAGATTGTCATAATGAATTTACGGTAGGAAAATTTAAAATCTAAAAGTGTGTAACATAACGTTGAACAATTGGCTTGCAGTGTTTAAATGCATTACCATAACTTCTTTTAATGTTGGCATTGAATCCACCTCCACCTCATTGAAATTATATTGGAAAGAGAAAAAAGTACTGTATAATAAACCCCCTAACAAGTCACACTACAAGGCAGTTTTACAAATGATTATTTATAGTTAACCAAACATACAAGTGGTACAACAGTGCGTTTTAAAGGAGCTGCACATTAAAGAGAGCAAGTGAAGAAAGCAGAGGGCGTTCATCACAACTTTCAGCATGGCTCAGAAACGCTACTGTGTCTGAAGTGTGAAAACTGTGGTAGGCCTGTATTTACGAATGCTGACGATTAAGAAATACTAAGAAAGACCACATTTTCCGCTTTTGCTCTCAACAAATTAATTAATCATGTCCACTTATTGCGCCTGCTTATGTACATCTTGCACAATTATCAGTCAATCATGTGATGCAGTGGTAAGAGCGTCCACCTGGCAGGGGTTAAAAGTCTGTGTAGACTCAAGCTCATCTGTCTTCTGCCAGTCTGATTTTTAAGTGCTATGGTGTAGCCTACAGCTAGAAGCCTTTTGATGACAACTGGGCAAATTAACTCCTTTTCTGTTGATCAACTAACATGAATAGCACACAAAACGATTGCATTTCCAATGTTAAGAGACCTTTGGTCACTAAAACAAAAGCTATATGTATTTTTTCATTATCAGTGTGCAGTTGCCCCACAATGTAGAGCCCCTTTTTAAATTCAAAGTTTCGGCCTTTCAACTGACTTTTTCTGTAGTGTTGATCAGAGGTCTGGGGGACACCTGACCCAGATACGCTCTGATCATGCTTCCTACCTTCCACCTTTTCCACACACAGCCCCTTGGCCTTCTCCCGCATCAATTTTGGGATGAGCACATCCAGCTCCACATGCCGCAGGACGGGCTCCTCTGGAGGGCAAAGACAAAGTCATTACCATGACTACTCGGTCAAAAGGCAACTGTTTGCTTAGGTCTACACGAAACAAGTCACATCTTGTATCGAGCCATGTATGATGATTTTTGTACACTAGCCTGACCAACCTGAATGTTGCAGCAATTAATTATCTTCTTGACTTTTCTCACACAACAGTATTTGTCCTTGCTCAAACATGTAGTGTAATTTTTTAATTCACATGAAAAATAAAAATGCAAAGATTCAATAAAATACAATTAAACATTTTTTTTGTCCTTTGATACACCTCACAGCTGGCAACATTTTTTAAAATGTTTTTCAGGAAACAGCAGTGCAACAGGACTCCCTTTAAGTACTACTACAGAACTTACTTTGGGTTCACAGAATCAGATCATGTCCACCTCTAAATTACAGGGT
The DNA here is from genome assembly GCF_963514075.1 of Conger conger. NCBI lineage: Eukaryota > Metazoa > Chordata > Actinopteri > Anguilliformes > Congridae > Conger > Conger conger. Next base: position 62,331,845 of record NC_083760.1, on the reverse strand, counting down.
CCATATTTACAGGTCTACCCTGTGGGCCTGGAGTCAGTAGGGACGGGTTGCTTTCAGCCTCCAGCAAACACTCCTGGGGTACTGTGTAGCAGATGCACACTTGAGGGACTGCCCATTTCCCTGACCCCCACCTTCCAATCACTGTGTGGGAAAAAGCTATTACGCCCCAGTCCCAACAGGTCTGTATCACCCATCCGTGAATAAGCTGGTGGAGACGGTGTCACACAGCCACACAGTCCCTGAGCATGCCTTTGTACATTAGCAGGCCTGAGTCACAGTTGTGAAGCCAACTAGGTCACAACTGAGGAGACTATAGTCAGACTATACCCCCACAAGCTAAATTTCTACACTTAAGGGTAAACACTCAAACTGCAATATTAGCAGGACAAACTGTTACCATAAGGCTCACTTCAGCCTTCAGCTCAGAATCATTAAACATACAGATTTTAGTAAAGTAAAACTGATACTTAGGTAGGATTCTAATTCCACCATAAGCTTACAGATATGGCAAGAAAAAAATTATCAGTTATTTATGAAGTCCCTTTCAATTATGATTTAATGTCATATATTCAGTCATCAATAACAAAATGCATAAAACCTCTGCTGATTGCAGCATCTATTAATTATTTTTCCAGGAAACGGTAGAGCACATAAAGTACAGATTATGGAAATTATGCTTTAGACAAATTTTGCTCTCGACAAACAGGTCTCGGGTGTCCTTATCTACGTTACTTTGATTAAGGGACCAGAGTTGACACGATGGCCAGCCAGCAAACGAAATGTTTTTAAACATACGAATGGAGATAATTTCCTGCTACTACCCATCATGGATGATAACAAGTTGACGTTAGGTAGTTACTGTGGAGGCTAAAATGTTATTTGTCCTTGGCAATCGTAAGTTAGCAAATATGCAGCGATTCAGAACTAGTTATAGGCAATGCACCACAAACACGACATAATGACTGGGTTTGTGTCACTGTTGCAGTGATGCTCACCTTAGCTAACTTAACGGTCTTACTACCGATGCTAGCCAAAGGTTCCCAATGACATAGGCTAAACATTTAGCTAGCATAGGTGATCAAATAGAAATAGCCAATTAGCGAGTCATGCTTATTTACAATGATCACCCGCGAAATCACTCGGCAAATGTAGCTAACTGCGGAACACCGTCACGCTCAAAAAACAACTAGATCGGGTAGTAAGTGAATTAACGTTACCTAGGTAGGTAGCCTAAAGTGATTGCTACATTTAGCAAATGATAGCCAAGTTAGCCATGTGAAAACCACACGTTTGGATTTCACTGCATTAACAGTTCATTTTGGATATCCCCGCAGCACCAGATTCGTGCATGCGTAAAATATAATAATTTGTGTCGAACGTTCGCTTCCATGTAATACCTTTTTCAAGCGATTCCATTAGACAAAAAACAAGCGTTTTTCTCTAGAACTAAACCACCAAGTTGCCTCCGATGACCCTTTACAAGACCCGCCCTGCTAAAAACGTATTTCCGGTTACAGAAGCAAATTGACGAGGTAACAGGAGTAGGTTACTAGCTACATTGCTTAATATTTTTTTATGCTAAAAAAAAGTCGACTACTACATCATCATCATAATAATCAACATAATGCGTATTATTATTATTATTATTATTATTATTATTATTATTATTATTATTATTATTATTATTACATTTTGCAGCAAATAATTACCACAATGAAAAAGTGAATAATGAAATTGTCAATAATACGCAGATAGCCTGCCATTCTTTCATATGATTGATTCAGGTGAGGGAAAGCAGAGACGGTAACAAAAAGTGAACAGAAAAGAAGTACAGAAAATACCATGGGAGTAAATTAAGCACACATCTGGGCAGGGGATTTGTTCCCATTGCAGAATTTTTTAAACAATGCATTTGTGTGAAAGCTTGACATTTCATTGTTTCAAGTAAGTATTGAACAGATTGCTTGTTTATTTATCATTCATTTATGTAAACAGATGATGTCTTCACTTAAGCAATTGGCTAAGTAGTGATTGTAATGATTGAATATGCTTATTTTTCTTATGAACATTTACCGAATGTGTAAGTTTAGTGAAAGTCACACTATAAAAGATCTTCTTGCAACTAAATGGTGTGAAGTACCTTTGGTATCTGTCTCATCAGTTTTCTTTGGGCAAACTGTCAGTGTCGTGACCACATGAAAAAAGGCTTTACCTTTCTCTGCAGGTGTCTGAACACAAAAAAATCAACAGGTGTCTCAGTGTTTGTTCCATTAATAACAGTTAATTTAGGTTCAATAGAGACATCACTTTTTTGTATATTTTAAAACAAAATATACAATGAGATTATGACCAAATGGTCTTTTTTTTATTTTCTGAGATACAAAAGTTCATCATATATTCAAATCATATTCTATTTAAATTATGAATGTGTGTGTTTAATGAAATAATTTATTTATTGAGAAACTAATTTATTAAAACTGTTCCATGATATTGTTTGCAATTAATTGAAGAACATGACCAGAGTAATATTACTGGACAAGTAATGGTAATGGCCATGGCATAGATGATAAAAATGCAAATAAGTTATGGAGCACTGTTAATTGTGTTTTGTGGGAAGAAGGCCATTTCAACATGCAGTTGGCCATGCCCATCTGTCACTCTCACCCTCTGTCTATTTATTTATTGAGAGTATTTATCAATGCAAGTATAGTGTACTGTACAAAGCGTAATTAATCTGACAAAATGCAAGCTACCATTTCAAGATCAGAGAAGAGCATAATTAACAATTTCTCACTTATGAACTTATTTTTTTTACAGGTGCATCAGATGCTTAAAGGTCAACAGGAAAATAGTTGTGTTCTTATGTCTTGAAGAAGACAAATCAGGTGTGAGAAGAAAGAGGGGAAGATAAAAGAGAGGAATGAAAAAGGACACCTAAACCTCAGGCCCGTCTGGCAGTCAGTCTCGACAGCGCACCTGTAGAGCAGGCCCAGACCCACAGTCCCCTGTCTCACGAAATCACACGCAAAGAAAAGAACATATCATGCACTTCTGTTTCATCTCCATATAAACAATGTGGGCGAAGATGACTGGGATTCAGTAAAGACTTTGACCAATCTGTCTGACACATCTTGCACTAAAAAGTGTGTTTGATGGAAGGGGGCATATTATTTTGCTGCCTTTAAAACCTCAAAGTCTAACCATTGTCGACATTATGATTTTTTTTTGTGTAACCACCACCCCCATGCTTACATAACCAGATTCAAATAGTGTCCAACTTGCAAACAAACAAACTGCCACACAAATAAACAATCCAAAGACATATAGGCATATATTTTGTCTGTTTTAGATCCATTCTAAGCTTCCTATTTTCAAAGTTTCTATGATTTATTTTTTAAGGGGTTGATAATTTCATATAAAATATGCAAGCATTAGTATCATTTTCTACACGTTCTTATACTTATATATTTGAAATACTTTAAAATCACATTCTGTTCTCATTCTGTTTTTGTAGCAGAATTTATTACTTAAATCCATTTGCTAATCTTAAATATTAGCAGAAACACGATGAAAAGGCTTGTATTCTCTGTCATCTATTTTTCTGAGTAACATGGCTGTCTGAATAACATTTTTGCTTTGCAGTTTGCTGAATTGAAATTAAAATTCAGCAAGGGCATGAATAGAATAACTGAAAGAAAAACAATGAAGCACTTTAAGTGCTAGGCCTACAGTTAGACATTGCTAAGTGGGTGATGTTTATCTTAGCTTATTTATTTTTTGTTTCTTTCTTTCCCCCCAGTTTTGTGTGTTGTCTGCCTCATGTTCTATTCAGTAATGTTTGAAGATTCACTGTGATACACTGAACAATTTCATGAAAACGATCTGTGAATACTTCTTGTGAAAGATTAAGGTGAAAATCTTTCTTAAGCTATAGATTGAGACAGCAGTTTTATACCGTAGTATATTCAGTGTAAATTAGTTTAATAACAGCATGTTATTAAGTGTAACCACACTCATAATCACACACAATTATATCCTCTTAGGTGCTACTTGTAACCTGCGTTTAGGATTAATTGGTCAAGATTATTATTTTTATTTCCTATTTTATTCATCTGTGGTAGCAATGATCATTTTATGTGCAGTAAAAACAATTATATGATTTGTATGATAATTCACTTTCACTGGCTAAATGAGAATCCTTCAGTGCTGTCCAGGGGACAGTAACAATGCGTCCCCCCCTGAGGATCTCCAAAAGACCTGGATTCTCATCCACTCTGCTGCTTTCTGCTTGAGGGCTCCTCACAAGTTTGATTTATTACATTACCGTTCTGAACTTCCTGAGTTAAAATATGAGAATTTCTACATGACACATCCAAACCTGACATGTCTCTGACCTCTGGCCTTGAGAGAGAGAGGTGGGGGGTGTCTGGGGTCATCAGCCATTCACCAAAGACTATCTACTCTATGGAATGACCCATACATGCATTTTATAGAATTTCCATACAATATAAATTCCCAGCAACAACTAAAAGGACAACATATACTCAGTGAGCGCTTTATTGTGTATTTATTAGACTTATTCTTTAGACTTCTGCTACTGTAGCCTATCCACTTAGAGGTTTGACGGGTTGCATGTTCAGAGATGCTCTTCTGCATACCACTTTTGTAATGTGTGGTTATTTGTCACCATCCGGTCAGCTTCAACCCGCCTGGCCCTTCTCCTCTGATCTCTCATTAACAACATATTTACACACAGAACTGCTGCACACAGGATGTTTTTTGTTTTTTGCACCATTTTCTGCAAACTCTGGAGACTGTTGTGCTTGAAAATCCCAGGATACTCAAACCAATCTGGTACCAACAATCATTTCACAGTCAAAGTCATTTAGATCACATTTATTCCCCATTCTGTCATTTGGTCTGAAAAACAGCTGAACATTTTGAGCATATCTGCATGCTTTATGCATTTAGTTGATGCCATGATTGGCTGATTAAATATTTGCATTAACAAGCTGGTGTCCCGGTATACCTAATAAAGTGGTCACTGAGTGTATGATTCCTCTGAAGTGACAGAATGTGACCATTTCCCCTGGAAACCTTCTGTTGATAACAGTGGGATCTGAGGCCTGGTGCAGACAGCAATTAGGCATATTATTCGTGACACCATTTTTTGTTCTCCTCAGAGAACTTGTGCATATGTCTCTCACAGAATTAACTGCCATCATCCCTGATCTAACAATTTGCTCTTAATACGAGGGTCTGGGTTTTAGGAGGGCATGGTTCATATCATGGGGATGACCTTTAAAGAGTCAGGGCTTTGTCAGCCAATCAGATGGATGTGATGAAAGGGTTTTGACTGTAATTATGCCATTACAAGTCAGTCCCATTGCATGACAGTGGAGTAATTACAATGGAAGCCTACATCCATTTTAATCAATGTGACACTTTGTTTTCAAGGAGCAGTGATAATGAGCGACATTGACCATGGCATTTTGACCCGGAACGGATTCATTATCCTGTGACCGGTCCAGGTCACATTCCTTTTAACCTTTCTTGTTTTTATTGTCATAACCTGCATGCTTATTACAGCAAGTCAGTATCACTGTATACGTATGTTTACCTTGTATACAGTAGTTGATATTTCTATGGGAATAATATACAAACACATACATGCATAATATTCACACACTTATGCAGTATCTGAGCTGGGAAGCGGAGAGAGATAGGACAACATACAGTAATTACACACAATCGAGAGGAGAAATTTGAAAATTACACAAAAATGTTCAAAAATTCCAGAACGGTCCCATCCCGCTCCAACACAGACTCAGATACTTTGAGCGGATAATTACTATTGCTTACAGAGGAAGCCCCACTTGTCCCTGCAGTCTCAAAGTTGTACAGTTTGGGGTGTGAAAACCATTGACAAAGGAGAAATGGGCACTTACCTCTGCACAATATTTAGGACCAACATGCCAGCCCTGACAAAAATGTTAACTAAGCTTCCACCGCTAAATGGCTATTTCTGCCTTGGCAAATACTCTAGTCTGTCATTGTTGTCTGTTTTCTGCATGCAAAGCACTAAATATTCATCTTTTACATTATTTTCCTATGTTATATGAGGTTTTTGAATTACAGTCTGATCCATCTGGTCAGTTCTGATTTTGCCAGATTGAAAGGCAGAAATTCAAAATCGTAACTATTTGCAATGGATTTCTCTGATGGTTATGAAGTTTCAACTAATCATTCTCACAAAAAAACGTCTTGGACTTTTTGTTTTCTTGTGTTGCGAACATCAGAAAGGAACATGCAGGCACTTTCAGCCCAAAATGGAGAAAGGCAGTGAGCTCACTCTGAGGATGGCAGAAAGTAATAATGATGATGTGTAGTGGAGGGGATATGGCCTACAAACAATAAATTGGATCAGATACTGAGTGCATGGTAACATGTTTTTCTCTAAATATGGTTTGCAGGTGTTTATATCTTATGACAATAGAATAATTAATTGTCATCCACACAGCTAGTGAGCTGCATTTGATTAAAACTCCTTTTTGTGGAGGCTGTGATTTCCAGGAGGTCAAACTGCACAAAGACACACAGTTCAGCCATCTCTTCATGATTTCCTTTTTCATTATTTTATTTGAAAGCCCATTCTCTGTGCTAATAATGGAATATTTTTACCCAATTAAAATGGCTGGTTTTAAATGTATGGCTTTGATAGGCCTAAGTCTTTTGGCCACATACATATTTTTTGTGGCAACAACAGTATATGACAAATCCTCAGATTCTCATTATAGCTGTGGTGATTTGTCTCTTTCCTTTCTTCTCTTTCTGTCCCCCAATGCGAGAAGGCTGATCTGATAGTCCTCCTGGGCACTTCACCTAGGTAAGATGTTTGTTCAGAATACGTCTGGTTGGGAGGACGTGTGTGAGGTTCTACCCTATTACAGCCTGTTGAACTCAGTGTCTAGGGTTCCTGGATTGATGACAGTACTCTTTCATCGCTGTGTGTAGAGAATATGCAGAAGGCATGACAGAGGGCTTCATAGTTACAAAACAGAGATGAATCTTTCCGTTTGTCAACCAGAGCTGCGGCAATGGCTTCAACATGGCTGCCATGCAAGGTGTGTGTGGTGTATGTGTATTCGTGTGCATGTACATTTGTGCACACTTGATTGTGTGTGCGAGTGTGTGTGTGTGTGTGTGTGTGTGTGTGTGTGTATGTGTGGGCTTTAATTGGAAGGTGTGGAATCAGCCCTCTTGAGTCCACCAGAGGGTGATTCTGATAGTCCAGCACCTGTTAGGAAGGAAAGCACAGAGCCACAAAGCGCTTAAGAGCACCGCCGCAGAGCACCTGCCAGGCTCCGTCCCCGCCATCCTGCCTGGCTCCACCACTGAGACAGCCCGCCGCAGACCAGCACGGCGATTTAATAAGAACAGGCCAGCGTGGGACCCAGGGCCCACCCAGCCCCCTGGGAGAACATAAGCAGCCCCCACACCGCCGGCCTGCAGGGCGTTTATTGCAGGAGTGGGTAGCAGGGCCAGCCGGGGTCCCTCTGGCCTACAGACTCCAATATTAATGAGCAGTGGGATACCTGGGCCCTGGCAGCAGAGAGCCCAGCGAAGGTAAAGCCTCTTATGCCGTTTCTGGGCCTCCGTGCCAGCTGCATGCTCTCGGCAGGCCGCTCCTGCCAGTCACGTGGAGGCCCCCGCGGCCCCGCCTTAAAGGGACAGCGCCTCCGGGCTTCCTGTCATCACCATCCAGGGACTGTCGCTGCAATTCCCCAGCAGATAAGGTTAGATAAGGTGGCTAGGCTCCCTCCTGCTCCTCAGAAATAATATATAATATTAAAACTCTTTTTGTTAAGGCAGTGGCTGTCCAGAGTGTGCCTGACCCACTGAATAAACCTTCAGACTGTTACAATTGCAGATTTATTTCATTTGTGCGTGGGTGTGCATGTGTGTGAAATTCTTGACAGTTCAATTACTTTCAGCCTTTAGGAGACTAACACGTTTATTTCTTACTCGGAATCTGGGTTCACCTAATATTGTAATATTTAGCAACATGTTCAGAAAAACAATTACCCGACAGTGTGTTTGGCCACTAATATACAACTCCAGATTGTTCTTGTCCTAACTTGTGTAAACTTTGCTGTCTGGTAAATGTACACATTTTGGAACAAACTAAAGATCCAAATAAAAAAACACAATTCAAATGTCAGAAATTAGATTAACACATACTGAAGCCCAGGAAATTAACTTTCTCAGGCATGTCTGTAAGAAATTTGCCAGTTTTTCTTTCCACGTTTCTCATTTTGGATGGGGCAGAGGAAGGGAAAGCAGGCCAGAGGACTCTATACTACAGTTCAGCAAATAAACACATACCAACCAATCAACAACTGTCATCTGTTGATTTATTTGCACATTTACACCAAGAACAATTTTAAATCACAATTCAGCAGAAAGATTGTTCACCCAAAATATGTATTAAATGAGTTTTATTCCAAAATACAGTGTATGCTTTGAGCTGTATGATAATTGTACAGGACAAATATAAGATTAAAGATGAAGGTGAAAATGTGTGTGTGGTCTGTGTGTATGTGTGTGTGTGTGTGTGTGTGCTTGGTGATTTACATGCATTTACAGGAAGTTACTATCACAGTGTGAAGTAAAGATCCCTCCCAAATCTGTATTTAAAATGGCAACAATTTCAAGACCTGTTTTGACTTTGGTTTTCTTTATTTATATTGGATGAGCAGTACATTAGCAGTACATTGTTTAACTCTGGTTCTATCAAGGAAAAGGGTGAATGGAGGTATCAACTTAGTCCAAGAGTCACAAACCTTTACAGTTTACATACATGGTATTGCTTATATGATTACGTACCATTTTATGTGTTCTCTCAAACAGCAAGTGTTGCCATCTTTCCCTGCCCTAAAAGAATCTATATTCGACAAGTGGACCAACACACCCAAATCCCTGTTATGTAAACACATGGAACTATTAATTGTATTTTGATGATAATCTCAATAGATCTAAGACATACTAAATTTCTTAAAGTCACTATTTTGACAATAACTTTCTACAATGCAAGAAATTGAACTGAAAACATGACCACTGCTACCCACATTCTGTCACGTCGCAAAACAGTATCAAAACAGAATGGCCTGAAATGGATTTTGTACAGAATCAGTTTTAGCAGGCCTATTTTTTCACAGTATGCAAAGTAAGATGTTGCTCTACAGGAGGTGTGAGTTACATTGCTCTATTTTGAGGCCCAGTTCTGCATATATTAATATCTGTATCATTTCACGATTCATGTTAATGCTGTAGTAATGTATTTTTGTACCCAGTTTTCAGAGATTGAGTTATGTTCTTGGCAGAAGCAAGGCTGGTGTGTACTCATTTCTGTCTACTCCACCAAGCCTGGGCTCTCCTCTCCACCCAGCCCAGACTCCTCTCCACCCAGCCTGGACTCCTCTCACCACCCAGCCCAGACTCCTCTCTACCCAGCCTGGACTCTCCTCTCCACCCAGCCTGGACTCTCCTCTCCACCCAGCCCAGACTCCTCTCCACCCAGTCTGGACTCCTCTCCACCCAGCCTGGACTCTCCTCTCCACCCAGCCTGGACTCTCCTCTCCACCCAGCCCAGACTCCTCTCCACCCAGCCTGGACTCCTCTCCACCCAGCCTGGACTCTCCTCTCCATCCAGCCTGGACTCCTCTCTCTACCCAGCCCGGACTCCTCTCTACCCAGCCTGGACTCCTCTCCACCCAGCCCAGACTCCTCTCTCTACCCAGCCTGGACTCCTCTCCACCCATTGCCTTTTATGGGATTGCTAGGGTGTTTCCTTATGCAAATCAACATGAACAAGTACATACAATGAACATTTGTCATTCATTTTTGTAGGAACTTTTATTAAGAACCAAAGTAAAATGAATATAAGAAGTTTTGGAAATGAGGCCCATTGTAAGTCGCTCTGGATAAGAGTGGCAGCTAAATGCCTAAAATGTAAAAACGCAAAAAAATATACCTTCAATACATCTAACCCGCAAGGAGTACAGCACTGATTATAACAGGCTTTAAACACACACACACACACACACACACACACACACACACACTCACACACACACACACACACACACACACACACACACACATCAGACAGAATAAATTACATTCTTGTTTTTTGACTGGTAGATAGCCTTCACGGTCTCTCACCTTTCCTACTCACCGGAGGGACTACCCTTCACTCTCAAAGGTCATCCAATCTGGACCACCTGACTGCTTCCCCACTCATCCCCCATGCCCAGTCCCCCATCTGAGAGGAAGCCAGCTTTTAGCCCCCAAGGTACTCACTGTACTCCATTGGGGACCTTATTATACTAATTGCGTTTAAAACTCTGATTTTGGCCTCCCTCACCATCCCCAATATGTTCCAACTGATACCCACTTATGCACTCCCTTCCCTTGTTTCCCTAACACACACACAAACACACACACACTCACACCCAAACTCAGTTGAATACATTTGTCAGGGTAAGTAAATCAGCTTGTGTCACTTATTTGAATTCTTTTATGTCCTATGACTCCGCATAACAGCATCTGCTGAATGGATGGAGTCAATCAATCAATGAAATTGTATTTATATTACACATTTTACAAAGGATTTGTCACAATATGCTGCACAGTTTACCGTAAACCCCCACAGAGCAACTCTGAGGCAACAGTGATAAGGAGAAACTCCCTGGAAGTGGAATGGAAGAGTTTCCGTTTCTCTCAGGTAATACATTAATACATAAATGTAATGACTGACATGTCTGGATTCAAGGGTTTTCTAGGCATCGAAACCACAAACTGGTCAGAACAAATTCCAATAAAAAAGTGTTTTGTAATTATTCATGATAAACCTACACAAATGAACAGGTTCCACAAGGTTGAATATTCACAGTTCCCAGGGAGTCCATTACAAAATACAACATTTTCCATAAGGGTTTACCGTTGCAGATCATCTAATCGCTGTGATTAAAATGCATAACCCACAATGCAGCTGAAATGGTCAGTGATGACTGAAAGAAAGAGTCCAGTCCAGCAATAATGATCCATTTGGAATTTAAATGCACAGGCCTTCTACCCTCAACTTTCTGTTGTGCATTAAAGGTACAATAGGTAATTTTGGTTGAGAATAGCAGGAATAGCAGCAACAAACACCCTCAAACTACAACACTCCCCCTTCTCTGTAAATGTGCTGACGTTGAAACGCCATTGGCTGTGGCAATTAGAACCAATTTTCAACCTATGAGCTTGAATTAATTATTGTACAGCTATACAGTGTTTTGGTACAGAGTGACCGCCCGTCAACTGAATATTTTGAAACCTGATTTTAAGGACTACAAACACAGGCAGAGGGTGTGTCAGTGAGCCTTTTCCAATGATAAGAAGGGATTTACAATGGTCTTGTCACAATTCTTTTACACAAAAATCTTATCTATTGTATCTTTAAGCAAAAATAAATATAAAAGCATTTAAAAAAGCATTATCATTTATGATCGGATAACAATCACATGATTACAACTGGCAAGCCAACAAGTGGCATGAATAAGGATCAATTCCAGTAGGCATTGCAGCTGTAGGTCCCGTAAACCCTAAAATCTTTTCTGGAACCCAAACCAGGAGTGACAACCGGGGTGAAAATCATCTTGTTGTGAAGATTATCCGTGGGGATTAGCTTGGCATGTTGTGAATAGCGATCACACCGCCCCCATTGTAACAGTCTGCAGGGAAATTGCCACCAGCACCAATCCAGGGTCAGTGACGCCTCGCCTTAATCTTAACCCATGACCATTACAGGAAACAAAAGCTGGAACTGATCCTGGGTCAGTGATACCTTGCCTTAATATAATCTTAACCCTTGAACATTACCGGAAACACAAGGTGCAACTGATCCTGGGTCAGGGCTTGAGCCACGGAACAGTGGGGTTTCTGTGTCCTGAAGGGCATGTGGGGCAGGCTGCAGATGCATTCAGACAGCACTGCCTTGGCAGAATTCACCGCCACCTTGCGTCCGTGGGGCAGCCTCCAGCATCACCGGCTGACTTCTTAAAGCGCATTTCACATGCGATCAGGAGGCGACGTACAACACCCCACTCCGACAGGCTTTTTTTTTTTGAAAAACCTGCCTCTTCCGTTTTCTAGGAGAATAAGAAAAGAAGAGAAAAGAAAAGGGAAGAACGGAAGGTGAGCACAGCGACCGCTCCTCGGGCCCCGCGCAGCGCGTCAGGGGCCCCGCCGTCCTCGCCCAGGCCACCATTGTCATGACAGCATGCCCCTGCCACCGACATCCCTGTAATCGCCGGCTTTGTTTATCTTGGCCCCGGACGCGGCGGAGTGTCAGGAAGCATTTCCTCCGACCGCGTGAGGGCCTGCCACTGCGCGGCAATCTGGGCCCGCTTCTCAAGCAGCTAAACCCTTTGACACTGTGGTTTTTAATTAAAATTACATTATGATTAATCAGCCGGAAGGGGGGCTGGCTGCGTGAGGCAGGTTTGATTACAACCTGTGACGGACGTGCCCACTGCCAACTTGCTAAAGATGTGCTGGCAGATGCCAGGGACCGGGTCTGCCCGCGAAGCTGCTCGTGACAGTCCCGCGTGCGGGGGTCCTGGCCGGGGGGACGGGGGTGAGGGGGCGAGGAGGCGAGGTGTGGGGGTGGGACTGCAGGCTGTACTCAGCCCTCGGAACCACATTACACTCTCACAAATAAAGGTACAAAAAGTGTCGTGAAAAGATACAAATGCTTGTCGCTGGGGCAGTAGCCTATAGGACTTTTCTGGGAAATGTAATCCTTGAAGAACAGAAATGTGCTTCCACTGTCACTCTCTGCTCTTGTATTGTTCTATATTTCTGTTTATCCAGGATATTTTTCCCCATTTTGCTCCTAGTGGGAGAAATCTTGCAGAAAGGGGGCCATGGGGCATCGCTGTGCACCAACAACGCGTGACTAGCTTTGCTGCTCTTTGTAATGCTGGTGCGATGCCTCCATCTTTCTCTGAGACTCGTCTTTGCTAGGCAGGTGGTGTGCTGTACTGGAGGCCATGTGAGGCGATGTTAGAGGAAGGCAAGAGGAAATCCAACCCATTATACAGCGCTAATGTCAGACACATTCAGCTACCTGCTCAACTGCACTTATGTTTGATCGATAAACCGTCTGGTATGTTCAGCTCTGAAAAAAGAGCAGAATATATACTTGGCATGTAAATAATAGGCTGAGTGACACAGTCCAATAGTAAATTAAATTGCACAATGCTTTGATCTTTGTTTTTTTAATGAGAGCTCCGTCCATATACCTCCTGGGACAATGAGGGCCAGCTACCACTGACATGGTACAAACAGAGAACATGCCCTTGGCTGGACAGTGAAAGAGAAAATAAAATGACTGAAACAAACAAATACATTTTTTTTTAATACTTTAGAAATGTTCTCCTTTTATTAAGCTAAACCCCCCCCAACAACGCCAAAATTTTGACAAATGTAACTTTTTACCCAACCTGATTTTTCTTGTTTATGTATGTATTGATTTAAACAAATTTTAATTATAATAAACAATTAAATTAATTTAAAATAATTTACATTAACATTGGTCCACAGAGACAATTATTTTTCTATTGTATGTGGAGAATATATTTACATTCCTATATTTGATGAACATTTTTTTTAAAAATGAATATTGTATAATAATATATCATATTTCCAAATTAGTCACTAGAATAGGTTCTAATAAATCTTTTGCTTTGATTTTACATATTATGTTTATGGGTTTATGATTAGCTAAACAAAGAAAACTGTGACTGTCATGCTAGCAGCCATTGATTGGTCTGTTGCTTTTAGCTGTCAGATGATAGTATATTATTTCAATGTTTACATCATTTGGATATAACACACTCTATATTTTATATTCTTATACACATGTGATATTTAGCACATCCAAGCAAGTTGGAAATTGGGGAGGCATAAGACATATTGCATGTAATGACATATTTGTTACATTGCACATCGATGTGTTGTCATTAAACAGTGTCAGGAAAAAAGTCAGCTATGTCCAATGTATTTCAATAATTCCTTTCAAAACTTAGATCAAACTAAGACATGAATAATACATCAAAGTCATTTTTGATAATTCATGGAAAGACAAGGAAAAAATTAAGTTCACATTTGTATAAGAAAATTGAAACTAAATGTTATTATGAAACATCATGGTTGTTTGGCTCAAATGTATAGCACATTTGTGATGGGGTGAGGGATGGTCTTGAAGGGGTTAAAAACATGACCCCCCCCTGATTGTTGCGTACCATGTCAATATCCCTTATGACAGTGCAACAAGGTGTGTTGTAATTAGACAGGATAAGGGAAAAGGTCAGACATTGGATGCAGCTGTGACATTCCCCCCATGTCTACAGCCTGCCCCCCTATCCCTCCACATGGTTACGGTCACAAGCATAACCAGTGTCGTTTCTGGACTGTGTTCAGTGATACAGCACACTGCACTGTATGGAAGAACAACATTTAACACTGTTTATGTGTCTTCAGTCCTTATGATTTATTTGTGGAGCAACCTGTCTGTCTTCCTACATATCTTTCCAAATTATCTACATTATCCTGTATGGGCATGTGTTGGTTTTGTAGATGTGTTATATGTGCGTGTGTGTTTTTGTATATTTTGTTTGGCAGGGGGGTTGTGGGTTATGAGCAATAGGGCCTGAAGTTAAACCTCTGCTGTCTCCACAAACAACCCCTCGCTATCCTGGACACTAGATATAATGTGAAGCCAGGCCAGGAAGATTTGCTGAGATGCAACACAATCTCAGCCACATCTTCTATGGCCCCGAGGTCTGAAAATGGCAAGCAGCAAAGCTGCATCAGCTCTAATGCCATGAGAAACAGGGACAGTTCAGCTTCAGGGCCTGGGTTTTTAGATAATTTACAACAAGATAGCAGCCCTGTTTCATGGACGGAAAGATACTTGTCTGCCCTCACATGCAGAATATTACATAGCTCTGGCCCAGTTTATATAAATTGCATATTATATTTAATAACAGGACACATGGAGACGGGGGTAAAATGAATGACCTTTCACGGAACAGCATGGTCATACCTGGAAATAAAGCCTAATTCTGAAAATATACGGCAAATGAATGACATGAATTACTGTTTCTTTATGAGGCATTTCATTCCTTTGAACTATTCGATTATTGCAGATTAATATTTTGAAAAAAAAAGTTATATAAGGTAGACTAAATGTGACATTTTCTTTGCAATAAGATTTTAGTGACCTGTTGAAAAATCCCGTCTAAGAGCACACCCCAATGTTCTAGCAGCAAACAATTTGGCATGAAAGCCCTGCACATATGCCAGTGGACTGGGGGGGATGAGCCAGGCGGGATAGATATTACACACAGGGAGCGCTGGAGAGGGGTGGACTGGGCTTAATTAAAGATGGGGAGCCCATTACACTTTTGGTGCAGGCACATGTGCTAGCATCTGATGCTTTGGCGGGCTTCGCGACGATTTGCACCACATTCACGGCACTTAAGGAAATTTGACCTCAATATGCCCCCTATCACATGTCAACTGTGATAACCCTCAAAAACACAGAGCAATCTGTAGTGCACAACATACTTATGTCATTAAAATTAGCTTTTGTTATCATCTAGTTATTATATTATATAATTAGCATTATAAAACTTTGTTATATTATTTGTGTTCCATTTGCCACCACAGCCACAATATTACTCTTATGGCAGTCATTATTGGGACTATTCCCTGCCAAAAGGAGAAGATTTTAATTATCGCCGATGTTTCCTGTCACTCCCTTGCTGCTGAAATATTACTTTACGTTGATATGGTGCTTCCTGTGGCTGCTTTGACAGCCGGAATTAAAACTCAGTTGGAGGTATCTCACTGTCGAAAAGCATAACCCTTCATCCCAGAAAAAAAATAAAAACACTTTTAATAAGATGCTCCCGCTAATTAAAATGAGCATTGTATGTGTTTGTAAAACTAATGTCAAGATGAGGTATTAATTGACTTTTTTGTCCTGCTTTCAAAAGTTTTTAATTATTCTCTTCTTTTTTTTTTACAGGATTCAGGGTGGGCCACAGCAATAGTTTTTTAAAACTACTAAACCTTGGCTGTGTTACTGTAATAGAATGGTTAACTATTCCACATTCATTTTGGGACAACCAGGCATTTTAAAAACACTCTTTCGCTTCTATACAAAAACAACTAAAATGGTGAAAATACTAGCATATGTCCTTCACTGATATTCTGTTGGCTCAACTGATGTTCAACTCAAGAGTGTTCAACACTGAATTTCTGGTTTAAAAAAGTTCTGATTTGCTATCTTGCTATAAATTATAAATGATAAATTATATACATAAATTTATATAGATTTATACATAAATGCAATAAATGTAGGCAGCCTGTAGCGTAGTGGTTAAGGTACATGACTGGGACCTGCAAGGTTGGTGGTTTGATCCCCAGCGTAGCCACAATAAGATCCGCACAGCCGCTGAGCCCTTGAGCAAGGCCCTTAACCCTGCATTGCTCCGGGGAGGATTGTCTCCTGCTTAGTCTAATCAACTGTGCGTCGCTCTGGATAACAGCGTCTGCCAAATGCCATTAATGTAATGTAATAAATATTCTTGAAGGGCTATGACCAAGGAATGCAGAGATGATTCTAGTATCTAATCTTTAGTCACGAAAAGAGAAACATCTTGGTCACACTTGGGTGTTGGTGGGTTGGTGGGCAGGTGTTTGTGGGGGGGTGGGCATCTTCCTGAATGAGTGAGATCGAGACGCAAGATAATGAATTTGGATTTCATACAGTATAATGGAACAATCAATTAAATATACAATATATTGATATTAAATATATGACCAGTAATTCACAACAAAGCAGAGACAGCTGTTATACTAGCAGACAGCTCAACATTCAGAGAAAGAAATGCCTTATTTGAAGTGTTAAAGAACGATGAAAGGAAAAGGGAAAAAGAAAGTTTTTTAACAAATGTAAGTGGTGGTAGACAAAGGGAAAAAAATTTAATGAAAGAAAAAGAGCTTACTCTTGCGCTATGTAGCTTACTCTTGCCCTATGCCTCAGGCTGGTAGTGTTGACACATTTTATAAGGGTGAAAGGGCCTCAGTCTCTGTCGCCCTGCTGGACTGTTAAAGGGTGCAAGAACCACCTTCCCTGGACTACTGCCTCTACACCCTCTCCGTCTGCCCTTAAAAACACCCATGCCCCTCCCCCAAACTGCAGTTAAGTGCCTGGCTGGTATGGGATGCCAGGCTGCCCAGTCGGCCAGCAAATCATAAGCAGTGCTGTGAGGAAGCTTGTGCCAGTCTCTAGATGCCCTCATTCTTTGACCCCCCAGGGCAGGAGTCAAGCTCTCCTCATGGCAGGGCACCCCAACCCAGCAGCACAGGGAAGGACCTGACACGTCTCATTCCCTGTGAAGTGCGTTGGCCTGGATAGATGCCTCCCCCAATCCCCCCCCCCCCCCCCCCCCGCCCCCTGCCCCCGTACACCCCTCCCTCTCTTCCTGCTGGTTAAGCCGTGACCCTCCCCACACTGTGGACAAAAGCCCTGCCAACCGCCTGCTTGGGACGGAGACGGAAGAGGAGAGAGCAGGAGAGGGAAGGAGATGGAGGGGAGGGGAAGGAGTGGAGAGGAGGGCAGGGGAGAGGGGGATGCAATAAGCCGTGTAATGCCTTGCCCCCCCACTCCCCTGACAGTAGACACTTTTTTTCACTTTAAAATTCTACTATCTGAAAAAGATTATGACATACATTTTGTGGTTGTTAGTGCCAGGAGGATACAACTAAAAGATTCATGCCATTGACCCTTTTAACACAATTCTTCAGATCTTAATAGGTTCTCATTCTCCAGGACTTACTCTCCATAATCTCTCAATCTCTCTCTCTCTCTCTCTCTCTCTCCCGGCTCTCATTTGAAAAATCTGTGGCCCATGACTAATGAGGTATACAGATTCAGACTAATAGCGTGGAGGTGGGTGGAGGGTGGGGTGGTATGACTGTGGGGCTGGAGGCTGAGGTGGTGCGGCCTCTTCGGCAGGGTGCTGTGACTCATCTCTTAGGGTCTCAGTGACTCCTCGCCCCAGGGAAGGGTGCTCCTGAGTGGGGCTGAGGGCTCCCAGTGACATGGGCTGGCGGGGTGTCTCCTCCAGCACCTTAAATTGTTTTAAAGGTTTTCACGCTTTACGGGGTGAGAGTGGCATAATGCAAAATGGAGCCTGCGGTGGTGGTTGAACAGGGGCTGGGGGGTGTCACCCAGAGACCAGGCATAGCTGAGGACTTTCTGTATACACTAGGAGCCTAAAGGGGTCATCTTCAGTCAGTGTTGTCGTCAGTCCAGTGTCAGTATTGTCGTCTGCTCACTTCTCTTATCAAACTGAATACAATCAAACATTTCAACTTCTACCTGAAAGTCTGAACAAACATTCAAACAGTTTGTAAACTGAATACAAATTCAGATAGATGTTGTAAGCTGATAGATTACATCATGATGCTGTTAACCATCAGGTTTTGGGTCAATATGACATGCAGTGTTTGACATCTTGATACTGTATGATTTTTCTAATTTAAATCGTAAACATGCAATCAACAGAATGCTATTTTTTCAGAAGTCCTGTACCAACTTTGCATGTGTAACTGCATAAAATGTCAGAAAAATATAACCATTTTTATGTCAGATTTCTTTGGCGCCAAACTTTCACTTACTGTACCTGTGGATTTAAAATGAGTTCAAATTGACCTCAAAGATAAATGTGGTCATACAATCTTAACAAAATATGAGGGTTAAACTATTCAAATTGACATAGCTGCACTATACTGTGTGTTTTCATGGATTGTTGAAAATCTCTCCTCAGAGTACTTAAATTACTTCTTAGTTCATTAGACACCCCCTATCACACACAGTGACACAGATGCACACACACGCACTCACACATACAACCACCACAAACCATTGAATGTCAGTCAATACACTCAAGAAGCTATCGAGACTGGAGCCTGTGTCAGCGATGTGCATGATGGGTTGCTCTTGTAATGGGGTGTCAAGAGAACATTTTGCTCTGTCCTTCGTTTAGTTAAATTATGGACAAAATAACTAATAGATTTTTCCCTCATCTCTCCTCTAGCTAGCTCTCAGTAGCCCTCTCCTTGCTGCAGTCTCATTAGAGACGCATTTGAAAGCCTCTCCCCATCCCTCAGAGTTTCCTCCTTTTGTTGCCGATAACAAGGCAAAAGGACTAAAGGATACCTTTCAGCTGCAGGAAACTTTTTTTGTAATTAACCTTATTCAAGCTCAGAGGGAAGAGGAAAGGCTGGAGACCAGAAAGTATATTAAAAAAAAACTTGAACAAAAGACAAGATGCTCTTTGCGATGCTGTTTAGAGCTTGTGGATTCTATATGGGCCCTATTCATTCGGCATAGCCCTATTTCTCTTTCAGACGTCTCCTTCCCCTTTTTACACATTCAACTTAAGTTCTGACACGTAATGAGCAAAACTTCAGAAATTTATGATGGATCCTTCCAGCCGGATTGAGTCTTTAATGAATACAGAAACATAAAACCTGAATGGCCGACTCGTTTGCCCATCTTACACAAACCCATGACCATCTCCTGAAGAAGGCCACCCAATACTTGGCCATATTAGAGAGGTATAAAGCAGAAGGAAAGTAATTTTGTTCCTGCTATTCTCACTGTGGCCTGTGCTTTTCAAAAAGTCATAATTACCTGACTCAGGGTCCTTAGGAAGATCCAGGAGTCTTTGTGCACTTCTTTTTTTTTCTCCTAAAATGGAAGAGATATTAATATTTCTTCCTCATTTTCTTCCTGTTCTGCTTTCATCTCCACTCTCTCCAACGTTCTCCAATCCCCACCCTTGCCAGGTTTAGCAACTTTAAGACAAAAACCATGAAAAATAATGGGGATTTATCCATTGCTGCATGATTTAGGCGTATCCCCAGTGTGTCCTATTAGTTTAATCACAGATTTTCCTCTTCAGGAGCACTGAGGTCACAGAAGCTACATTTTTGCATGATTTAAGCAGATTCAGCTCCTTTTCTTGAAGTTCCCTGTTAGCCCCATTAGAGTTCCATCTCAACCTTCTCACTCTGTCTGAGCACTGGAGCCACTTATTCCATCAGAAAATGGAATGAACAGGAAGCATCATTTGTTTTAGTGCAGCTCTTGTGATTGTTATAAATGGTTGCTCTTTCATGCAACTACAGCCCTCTGTGCATTAATTTATAAATGTGTAATGTGTATTTGTGTGTCAGAATGTATGTGCATTGGTGTGCGTGTTGTATGTGTGCGGGTCTAGATTATAAAAGCAGTCAGGACTGACCCTCCAGGCATCCACCAGGTTTATGAGTCATGAGTCTTCCAGATATACTCATGTTAAGGCAAAGGATTCACATGCACACACAGTAGCAAACACCTAAACAAATCATGAATTCTATTTAAAGCAGAAAACACACATCTGAATCGTTTCTATTTTTATTTAATGTTGAGGTTTTTTTTTTCTTCTTCCTACTGTGTAGTATTTACCTCATATTACCTTATTCTATAGTTTTCAGGTTTTTGATGTTAATGTGATACTGAAAAAAGACATATACTTAATAAGGACTTTATTAGGTATTCATTTGAGTTAATTGACTTATTGGTCTTCTGCTGTTGTAGCCTATCCACTTATGATATGATGTGTTATGTGCTCAGAGATGCTCTTCTGCATACCACTGTTGTGATGCGTGGGTATTTGCGTTACTGTCACCTTCCTGTCAGCTTCGACTAGTCAGGTCCTTCTCCTCTGACCTCTCTCATTAACAAGCCGTTTTAGCCCACAGAACTGCTGCCACTGGATTTTTTGTCTCTGCAAACTCTAGAGAAGTTCAGCATGACAATTCCAGGAGGTCAGCAGTTTCTGAGATACTCAAACCACCCTGTCTGGTACCAATAATCAGTCCATGGTCAAAGTCACTGAGATTACATTTTTCCCCATTCTGATGGTTAATGTGAACATTAACTGAAGCTCCTGACCAATATCTGCATGATTTTATGCATTGCACTGCTGCCACACGATTTTACAGGTGTTCCTAATAAAGTGCTCCATGAGTGTATACAAATAAAATTGAAATTATAAAGAATAGTAAATACAGAAATGAAGTTATACATCTTAAAAAGGTCCTTGCTGCATGGTGCAGTATCTGTTTACCAGGGCAATAAGAAAATTCAGAAGGGGACAACCTGTAAATATGAAATAAGATTTTAATTCTGTAGAGAACCCCCCCTCCCACATCTAATCAGAGAGAAGCCCCAGGCTTACCTCAGTGTGTCAGAGCTAACCCACCTCCTAAGTCCTGAGATTCAACAGCTTTCTGTGCAGCTGATGCAAGTCAGTCAGTAATTTCCATGACGACTGTGAGTCATTCACAGTTACTTTACTGGAGTTTCCCCGTTATGCATTTGTGTACGAGCGTGCATATGTATATGTGTGTGTGTGTGTGTGTGTGTGAGAGAGAGAAGAGCTGGAAGGAAGAGAAAGTTGAGAAAGTTGTGATCTTGGTTTTCTCTGGACTGCTGTAATACAGAGCAGAAATGATGAAAAAACATGAATAAAATGTTTAATTTTAGATTTGTTATATCACGCGACAATTAACATGAGATGCTAATATTACACCTTATCTTATTTCTAATGAGATGAAGATAAAAACTGAAATCTCTCATTTACATAAGTATTCAGACCCTTTGATGTGGCACTCCAAATTGTGGTCAGGTGCATCATGTTTGCTTTAATTATGTGTCTAGACCTTGATTGGAGTCCACCTGTGGCAAATTGAATTGACTGGACATAGTTTAGAAAGGTACACATGTATTGGAATGACAAGGCTAATCCCTTTGTTTTTGCAATACACTGAATACATTTGGGGTTGAGATAGAATGACTAACAGAAGACAAGAATTCAGAATTTCAGCTTTTATTTACTGGTATTTACTCCTAGATGTGTTCAACTACTTAGAACATAGCACCTTTGGTATCAGACCACCCATTCTTTAGGTGAGAAAAAGTATTGGAACAGAAAGTATTTAAGTAAATGAAAGTAAATGGCCAAGAACCCAACGGTTACTATAACAGAACTATGGGTCACTATGGGAGAACCTGCCAGAAGGAGGATCAGCTCAGCAGCACTCTATCAATCAGGCCTTGGAAGAGTGACTAGACCGAAGCCACTTGAGTAAAAGGCATATGACAGCCTGCTTGGAGTTTGCCTTGAGCTTGAGGAAAATAATTCTCTGGTCTGATGAGACAAAAATTTTACTCTTTGGGCAGAGCTCCAAGTGCTATGTCTGGCCAACACCAGGCACTTCTCATAACCTGGTTAATACCATCCCTGTGGTGAAACATGGTGGTGGCAGCATCATGCTATGGGGGTGCTTCTCAGCGGCAGTCACAGGGACACTGGTCAGAATTGAGAGAAGGATGAATGCTGCCAAACACACAGAGGTCCTTGAAGAAAACCTGCTCCAGAGTGCACGCAACCTCAGATTGGGATGATGGTTAACCTTTCAGCATGACAATGACCCGAAAGCATACAACCAAGACAATGCTGGAGTGGCCTCAGGACAAGTCTCCGACTGTCTTTGAATGGCTCAGCCAAAGACCAGACTTACACCCCATAGAACATCTGTGGAGAGACCTGAAGATGCCAGTTGACAGACACTTCCCATCCAATCTGATGGAATTTGAGAGAGTCTGCCAGGAAGAATGGAATAAACTGCCCAAATCCCGGTCTGCAAAGACTCAAAGCTGTAATTGCTCTCAAAGGGGCTTCTACAAAGTACTGAATTTACAGGTCTGCATACTTGTGTAAGTGTGAGATTTCAGTTTATTTTTAATACATTCTAAAAACATGTTTTTACTTTATCATTATGGATTATTGAATGTAGATTGATGGGCAAAAATAACTATTTTATCCATTCAACATTATATCTGGAACACTGCTGTATCTTTATTTGGGACATTTAAGATATGAATACATTATGCATTGGCCATTTTGATTTTTTATGTAAAAACATTGGGCCTCATTTCTGAAATGTGAGCTGAATGAAATTCACTGTAAATCCATCGGAAATGCATTTGCACAAATAATGTGGGTATCAAATATAAATATTTTTGTAGAAGCCGAACTCACTTCACGAGTGGTCTCAGCTGTTCGTATTATGTGTGGTAATTAAAGCGCACTGCTGTAAAGTGTGCTTTGTGTGTTTATTATTCCATTCATTAATATTTTGGGGGGATTTTGAGTGGCAAAATTATTTTAATAATCAAACTGAATATTATAATTATTCATATCATATAAAAACGCAACAGGATTCAACATTAAAATGGATGTTTCATTCCGGTAATTCAGATTAATTAATGCTTAAGTGGAGTTTAGTATAAATTAAGGGTGATTTGATGCATGTATAGTTGAGACTAATTTCTCTAACTGTGGTACTGAATGTTGCCGTGGCAATAAACTGATGGTTTGACATGTCTGGCTGGTTACCCCGGTGATTCCTGAGACAGACTCTGGTGAGGCAACCGTCGGCACCTTTTGATGTGGCCCTACGCAGATTGCGGTGGGAGCCAGGTGGAGGCGGATGCAGCTGAAGTCTCCAGAACCTGAGAATCTCGGCCCCTGCTTGCCTAAATCCCTTACCACTTAGTCACAATACACCGCCTCCCCAAACCTCCCGAATGCTCTGCAGTTATGTGACAGTTTGAACCAACCTCCAGTTCTGAAATCACCCTTTCTCCCACCTTGGACTGCAGGTATAGCGACTTATGAAACTAAATGACTACTTAAACAGTCTTGGGGCTGAAGTGCAGTAAAACAACAGCAAAAGGAAAACATATGAGCCAGCTATGTTTTCCTGTTATGTTCATATGACAATGCATGATATCATTTGCTAATATTTTTTTCAGTTATGAAAGACATCGCAAAGTGCATACTCATTTTCCAGATTTTTTTTAACGCTTACTCATGCATCACAGCAGTGGTGGACTCGTCAACTTACCCTTGTTGTGCTGACTCAAACAATCATTACGCACACGAAACCACGAAAACAGCAAGAAAATCTTCCTGAAAGCTCAAGTAGCTCTTTTTGAAATTATTTTTTAACCATGATTTCTATTTTCCGCGGAATACAGTCATACCAATTCTATATGTAGGGTAGTCTCATCACTGCAACTTTCTCAGTCAGTTCAGGAGAGCATAGATACCTATAGGCTGCCAAGGCCAGTTTGGCTCAAGCCTGAATAATGTTTGGGCTGCTGGAGTTGGCAGTGCTTGCTATTAAGTTCAGCTGGCTGGCTTTATTACAATTTATCTTAATCTTATTTATCTCGCTGACTGGACAGCCAGTTGACAATCTGTAGGTGTGTTTACTATGCATAATATGAACTACCTACCTAACTAGATATAGTTAAATTCAGAATCTAAATCCAGACTTTCTCTTGTCAGGTAAACTTAGCCAGCATGCCAAACTATCTAGCCAACTGTAAATCACTGGATTATTTCCCTATTGTGTCTAGATCTTGTTTGTATCAGGAAATCTACTCTGCTTACTGAAACATCATCAGAGCTAATCATCACAACCTTAATCTACGAGCAGCCCCCCTTAACCCAAGAGCAAAGTCTCACTGATTAAAGCTAGGGTAGGCCATCTTTGGGCATGAGCAGAATCTGGGCAGAAGAAGAAAGATTTTGAATATATACAGTGGCAAAAAGCCTCCTGGCTGAGAACTGCCCTCATTGGATGTTAGCTACAGGGAGTGATGAAAAACGGAAGTCCCTGAAAATCCGTCCTGGGACAGTCACAGATATAAGATTTTTTTTCACAGAGCAGTTGGTTTATTACTAGCTGTCGGAATGTGAAGACAATTTCATCAAATATTACCTAAATAAAATTGCCTACCCCAGCTTTACATTACATTACATTAATGACATTTGGCAGATGCTCTTATCCAGAGCGACGTACAGTTGATTAGACTAAGCAGGAGAGAATCCTTCCCTGGAGCAATGCAGGGTTACGGGCCTTGCTCCAGGACCCAAAGGCTGTGCAGATCTTATTGTGGCTACACCGGGATTAAAACCACCGATCTTGGGTGCCCCAGTCATTCACCTTAACCACTACTCTACAGGCCGCCCCTTTAATAGCTTTAATAGCCTTTACTGTTACATGACACAAACACTGCATTTGACTATAGTATATTCTTTTTCATTCTGAAACAAATCATTACTTGATCACATACACTGATGGTTTTGTGTCCTGTTCTACACCATCACTGTCAAAGGATTGAAACTGCCTACAATATTCATGATAATCGAACATGGGAAATTCACCAAGGGCTTAAAAAAATATGGGTCCCTTGGATGCCTTTGAGCATGGGTGGGGGTACCTGGATCTGAAAACATTGAAAACCCCTGGTCTAGACAGCGTATGTTGGAGCCATGGGTTTCACCTTAGCCCACAAGCCTTAATGGTAGTTCACTGCAGTGGGACATAATTGGCTTCAATGGGCTGGGTTCAAGTTGGCATATTCCTCAGGTTACAGCTGCAATAGTTGCTTGGGGGGGGGGGGCGGCGGTGGGTAAGGAAAAAGAGGAAAAAGTAAACATTGGGGGGGTGGGGACGAGATTTCAGAGGGCTCAGAGTAACTGGTTCCCTAGGGTGCTACAGACCCAGTAACAGCTCTGCATCTCTGAACTATTCACTGATGAATAAATGATGAGAAATTGACGATATGAGCAAACAGGCGGCAGCCTGGCCTTGAGGCGGGGGGGTTGGGGGGGGGGGGGGGGGGTTTCTTGGGATCAATCTCATACGACCTCCTGAGTAATGCTAGTAGCAGTCGTGGCCAGAGCACCCGTGAGGACTGAAGACAAATAAATCTCCTCCCTTTCCCTGCCCTCTCTCTCCTCTCAGCTCTGTGTGGCGGTGAACTTGTGCACCCTGCCCCCTGAGTGACACCTCTCTCCCCCTCCTCACTGAGGCCAGCCGGACCCCCTCACACCCTAGGCCCTGCATGCCCCCCTCCCCAACCCCCACCCCCACACCCCCTCCATCTTTTCTGAGGTGAGAAAATAAGATGGCATCGGATCTATTCACACATTGACTGGAGGAGAGTCACAGAGGGGCCATGGCCAAGGCAGCACTTCTGAGCCCAGCAGAGTGCCACCAGGGATAGGCGGTGGGAGCGGGGGGTTGGGGTGTGGAGGCATAGAGATCAGGAGCAGGCTTGGGATGTAGAGAGATGGAGGTTGAGGGTCTGCAGGGGTGGAGTTTTAGGAGGTCTGGGGGTTTGGACGGATGAAGATTGTGGGAAGCAGGGGGTTTGGAGGCTAGGAAGTGTTGGAGGTATGGACAAGTGATCAGGTGGGACTGGGAGGCGAAGCTGAGCTGTGGTGCTGTGCTGTTTTTAGGCACGGAGATTTAGGCCTCAAAGCGCCATCGCTGCTGTTCACACTGTTAGAATGGGCTAGAAACTAGACAGGCAGAGAGGTGTATGCATGAGTGTGTGTATGCATGTGCTCTGGAAGAGGGACTGGCAGAACCTGGTCCAGTTCAAACTAGACCTGATAAGCACCACTACGACTGGCACAAGGCACTCTGCCCTACATACTTGTGCTATAGACTTGCTGCTCATAAAACCAGGATGTTAAAATTCTTACAATCACTTATATATATATACTTAATATCACACTTGAAATTGTAATATATTGCAATATATGTAATATATCAGTTTTGGAAAAATGTATGTATATACTGTACAAAGATGGAACGTTTTCTGTGTGAGGATTTTTTTAAATAATGGCAGTTTCAGTTTACTGAAGATCCTGTTGACCTCTTGGCTTTAAAATGGCTGGTATATGGGTATTCTTGGGTTTGTGGTATTAAGCAAGAAACACACTTGATGTAACTCCAAACTTCTTCTTTTTTCTAAATCACAACTCTTATTCTAAATGAGATAGCCAGTGTATCCAAACCAACAATACATGGCATTTAACCATGTCATTTCTATATTTCTTAAATGTCATTTTTTTCCTTGGACACTGAGGAGTCCAGATGGCAGCAGACCCTTTTCTGTTCTCAAAGTTCTGACCAACTTTGCTTCAAGTGAACCATTTATCATCATGTAGCCTCTGCTTTAGTCCTCATCACATGAATTACAGTTTTGAACTTGCATTGTAATGTTCTTCAAACAGGAATCTGCAAACAGGAAAGCAGGGATATTTTATTTTCTTTCCATTCTTACAGCCTCCTACTACTATTTTATGCGACGTAATGCTAATGAAGCAAATAATGTTCTTTTAAAAAATGTAAATTTTCACTTATGAATCATGCAACTATTATTGGTTCAACCCTGACATATTGGCATTGCTCATCAGTAAAATTCTAATTTGTAAGCTTTTAGTTCTGGAATTCAGTGGAGTGTAGGCTGAGAGGTAAGGTGCAGTTAACCCAGCAACAGACGCACTACGCTCACTTAAAAATGTGCTACTGTTTTATAATAATTCATAAACTACATGTGCAAAACCACTCCCACCATATGTGGTCTCATCATTTGTAAACTGAAATCAATGTTAGGCTTATTCCAAGCTTTTTCAAAGCAAGTAGCCATCTCCGTCTGAGCGGGTGTCTCTGAGTTTCCAATGAGATATTTACAGGTGTGAAAAATACATATTAAAAATACAGTGTGAAATTCTTCTGTTAACTTTGTCTCATCCAAAATATGCATGCTCTTCTGAATTTTCCTTGGAGCGAGTCTTCCATGATTTTTTCTCTTTTTTTTTTTGGCTCTGTTTATCGGAGGGGGGCGAGCTGCAGCAGAACACAAGTCTTAAGAGAAGTGATAAAATATACAGTGCGAATAGCTCTCAAAGTGACAGAGAATTAAAACAGGACGCATCAGTGGGGGGTGGAAGAGTTAAATTCAAGATGATTGCAAGCTGCTTCTCAGACTCTGAGTAGAATTTTGATTCAGAGTTCTTGTGTATTGCCTCAATTGTCAAAATGGAGAATGCTCTGTGACCTTTTAGTTCCCTTCTCCTGGAGTAACAGGGCAAATTATCAGGTAACTGCAAGACATGAGGCAAAGGCTTAGTGTTTATGCAACACAGATGTAACATTGCAGCAACACTGTAGCACTGGCAATGTTTGTCTCCTTTGAAGGCGTAAAGGTCATATGGATTGGTTGATTCTCAGTATTTTAGGTCAAAAATATGTATTTTAGGTCTGCTGGTTACCATTAGAAAGTTGGGCCTGGGGGCTGAAGGTCAAAATCTGATTCTACACTTGACTGAGTAAGCAGTTTAACTTTTTAAAGTTTAAGTTAAACTTTTCTTTGGTACATAAGTTGCAAATAGTGTGAAATGTAAATCTGATATATTTGATCAGAGAGTTATTGAGACTTAATAAATAACATTAGTGAATAAAATAGAAGAAAAATACAGGATACAAAATGAGCTAGTATTTTTGGACACACCTCAATTCTGCATGGATCATTTGGTAGAGGACAGAGGTTGAAGATCACCCATTTTTAAAGAATCAGCTATTTTTCAGATCCTCAGGTCTCGGGTCGTGACAAAAGGGACTCAAAGAGGGCAAATAAATTAACATGGACAAGTGCAGGCAAGTCACTTGTCGCAAGGCAAGACAAGTGCACCAACAGCAGAAACTAGGGGTAGGGCCAGCACAATCCTGCTTGGTCACTGTGGAGACCAGTGCTCAGATCCAAGGAACAGTGACCAAGCCTGAGCCAGAACTAAGACTATGGTGACTCATCGCCCCATGAACCCAGGTGTCCTGGAGCAGGAACTACTATCCAAGGGAAAACCTAACCACTACCTGGGCTACATTTAATGTGCACAGGAGTGTGTGTGTTTGTGTGTGAACATACTTATGAATGGAGGTTTATTGGGTTTCAGATAAGGAAATGCGAATAGTGTGAGTTTACTGTGATGCATTTTAACACAGGTGTGATGAGTAGTTAGTAACAGGAATATTCAGTGAATTTGCATTGCCTGATGAAATGGATGATCAGAAGTCATAATAGGGTAGATTGAAAGACCTCAGGTGACATGGTCCCCTGAATACATTTTCCAATGAATTTTAATCAGTGACAGTTCTCTTGTTAAGACTGCAGACAAAATGCAAGTATTCAAATAAACTCTATGAACTTTAGCACATAGCATAATTTTACACCCTGACAATGTATTTTAACAAAATCTTTTTTGAGATTCTTCATAAATTTCTTTGCCTTAAAATCTCTTGTGCCTTCTCTCTACATATTACAACTTATTTTTGAAGCTCCCTTGTTTGTGTGCTGTGTAACAACATGGACAAATTGAGAGCTATGCGCTTTTCTTGGATTCAGTTTATTTAGTCTCACATGGCTTTACAAAGCGATTTATGTAGCTCACGCTCAACACAAAAACACTGCGGGAGAAATATCGTAGCCTCCGCAGGACTTCATCCAAACTGTGGATTTTAGCGCTAAATTGGCTTAAAAATAGTTTAGACAATAAAAAAAACATTTTTTTGAGAATGAAGAATAGCAGGTGTGCAGGACGCTCTGTGAAAACATCCCACACGGCAGGACTCGGAGTGGGGAGGATGGTGGAGAAACGCATTGGGCACGTGGTCTTCTGCTATTGGCAACAAACTCCGCTTTCACACCCATAGGTGCGGTTGTCAGTAGACTCGATTGGAGGACGCATCACTGGCGTGCACAAAGCGATGGGCCTCCTTAGATGGCAATGGCAAATAGTGACAGTCCTATCTTGCTATTTGTTAAGGTCTTTCCTGACATAGAGGCTGTGTAATTGAAGGAGGCCTATAAACATGACCGAGGTACAGGCCTTATTACCAGGACTCGCATATTGCCTTGCTGATTTGAGAAGCCTGTGTGGGTGAATTCTCTGGTTTGTGGCTTATGTCATGTCATTGTTATATGTGTCTGTGTGCCCCTGTCACTCAAGTCAATGCCTAAGTTGATATTATTTTACTATAGATTCACAAGCTGCAAGAAGCCTTGCTAAAACTGCCGATAGTTCCTTGTACACAGCTGGTAATATGTCCCAATAATGAGTAAATATTAACTTTTATATACTGCTTTAATTAATTGTGTGAACAGTAAAATTGCAATTTATTAGGCAATTCAATTCAATTCAAATACAAGGCCAGCCCACTTGCTACTGAAACTACGAGGGAAATCAAGATGGCAACTAAAGGCTAATACTCATATTTAAAATGATTTATTATTGTCATTATTATTAAACATCACAAAATAAAACAATGTTAAAAATATAAAATACATATTTTGGTCGACAACATTAGTGTTTAGCATCAAAAGCATTTTTTATTTTCAACAGTTCTTCCTAGTATTTCTTCCTTCATCTTCTTCTCCTCCGCTCCTCTCTCACGCTTTTCACGGTCCACTTTGTTGCCGCTCTGCTGCTCCCTGGAAAGCGTTTGAGCGTTGAAGGCCTCTTAATTAACGAACGCTATCTCACAGCTCTCAACAAGTTTTACATCTTTGTTAATGAAGGGATTAGTGGGCGCATTAAGATGTATTTAACCTGCAGCACTAGCTGTGTTTCAGTAAGTATTAAACAGCCTCTTAAATGAAGTGGGCGCTTCAATTAAGCCAGACAAAGGCCATGGCGCCCAATGCAACGGGGGGACATTTGTATTTAGCATCTGCCCAAACAGCTTGCTCAGAGATGGAGCATGAAAGGGACTGACGGGTTGAAGCCCGCAGGCGCGATGTAAACGGCATGATAATTCTGATTCATCTGGGGCCGATTGAATAGATGACAGGGGGCTAAGACCAGGCGGCATCTCGCCGCATGACATTTGCGACTGTAGAGCGTATCCCAATAGTAGCTCCGATGGGGTAATGATAGAATCACGGCCATTGTCTCTTGAAAAGCGCTGTGGAGATCAGTGGGAACTGGAGCTCAGTGCTGTAGGGGATTACATTTTCTCTCCCTTGGAATAGGTAGATATGGTTATGTTGGGTTTGTGCAGGTTTTGTCCGCATGTGAGCGTGTATGTATGTGTGTGTATGTGCATGTGTGTATGTATGCATGCATGTGTGTATCTGTGCTTGTACATGTGGACATGTTAGTGTGTGTGTATGTGTGTGTGTTTGTGTGTGCGCTACATTTCTGTTTAAGGACTGTCACCCTGACTACCAGAGAAATGCAGTGTAACCTGTCACAATGTAGTGGTATGTACCACTTAGGGAAGGAAAATAATCTGACATTGGACTACTGTTTTCAAAGACACTTTGCACTGTTCATGACACCTCACCAAATTTAGTTACTGTGTTCTCACAACGTGCTGTCTCCCAATTTTTCCTACCTGTCCTAACAGTTTTGATGTTGCACTTAAGTCTTGAGATGCTTTTCACAGGAAGCATGAATAGTGTGCTGGGTGTATTTTTTATATAAATATTAAAAACACAATAGCAAAATCCTTTCATGAGCCATATGTATGTTTGTGTATTTGTGGATTTTTGTTCTCATAAAGCATCTCATGAAAGGATTTCACATTTGTTTTATTTCTCAAGTGATTTTTTGTTTTGCAGTAGGCCCACCTGCCGCTTTTCTGATTCCATTTTGCCAGCAACAACAGGCTGGCTGCTAGTGTCCAACACAAAACAATGCTCAGGTTGTTTATTCTGTAAAAGCAGGACAGACAAAACAAAGGCTGTAGGACCAGTGCTCCACCGGTGACCTGCTCCTCATGACAGTGCAATTGTGCCCTGGTAGTGTGTTGCAGGCAAGGTTTTGGCCCACTGAGGGTCCCCTGTCACCCCACAGTCCCGAAAATGATACCCCTCTCTTCCAGCTTGAGTTTATGATCACCATATATGTGAGGTGCTGTTTATGGTCTGGAACCAGCTGCAGAGATGTAAATGACAGCACTCACACACACACACACACACACACACACACACTCTCTCACACACACACACACACACACACACACACACACACGCACCATTGGTCATTCAATATGCAGTCAGAGGGTTTCTTCAGTTTTGATGTACAACATGAAAAATACTTTTCAACTTTTGTTATATTCTGTATATTTATTCAAGAGTTTTTACTGAAATTAAAGCGAATGTGGACTGTGCACACTGGAAATGGATATTATCTGGAATATTAAATGGAAATTTAAATAAATGTTTTCAATTGTTTTGGTCACATTTCACATGTCAGTTTACACTGAAAATATAAAAATTCACATTAAAAATATAGTTTCAATACAAGGTAATTTCAATATAATATATAGATCTGAATACAGGAATATACAATAAAGGACAATCATTTTAAATTCCAGAAATAGATGTCACTTAATATCATTCCGCAATTAATATTTTCTATAATTAATATAATGAATTGCTTTCTACCTATTTACTGCACATATGTTTAAAGCCACTTTACATTTAAATGATACAAACATAACATTAATGAAAATATCTCAGATTAACACAAATTTCATACTTTAATCAGCAATTCATCACTTATCTTGATCTTTTCTGTTGAACACTAGCACCGTATTCACGATGCTGCGTTTACAGGCGTGTAACGCCATCCAACTGTTTACTCGGAAAGGGCAAGTGCATCCCTGTGTTATTTTGACGGCGAGTCTTACTTCCTTTTTACGGAATAATGTGTTGTTTAAAATCAGATGCTTGCGACTATTAAGAATAGCAGGATCGCACATTTATTTAAACATATTTAGGCGAGTCAACCCACATTGATAATGTAGACTACATGAAGTATGAAAAAGGAAGGGAAAAGTTGACTGCACATTTTTCAGTGATCTCTTCTCAAGCGAACCCGGACTGTTTCTGTTTAATCAATTCAAAAAATCAAAGGGGATTCCACGGGTCTCGCCGCGTATACCAGAACAGCCAGTTTGCAGCTAGCAGGCAATTACAGATTCGCGGGGCATCGTTATTTTAAACTTTATGTAAAGCCGATTAATTACCTTTGGCTTAGGTCTGTTGGCAGGCAGTCGGTCTCTATGAAATAAAGAGCTTACTAATTTCCTCTGGGAAAGTGATTAAACGTGGTCTCAATAAGTCAATCAATGCATCGAATGAGTCTCATCTACATTCAGCAGCCCGTGCGTGATCTCCAGTTTCAGTAATAATTCTCGGTGTGATGATGAATTGAAAAACCTTAAGCATTATTAATTACTGAGCGATACAAGACTCAGCACAAATGTTATATTGAGGCGACAGATCGTTGATAATTGCAGCGTGGGTGGTGTGTGGATGAAGCATATTCTTTGCAACTTTATCAAATGTACAAAAATAATCATTTTATGAAATTAATACAGGGTTTTTTATTTATTTTGCGTGCATGTATTGTTTATGTCGCTATATTTCTGTTTGTTATGTGAGTATGTTTAATTATTATTTTATATCGATCTGAATTCAATTATTTCATTGGAATAACGTATTTACAAATGTTGAATATCTTATATGACAAATGTTCAAAATAAGTAACTGTCCGCCATGAACTTGAAATTTTAACAGCCAAGTAAGTCTGAACATTACTTCTTGATCGTGACTGGCACCTGCTAATCAATTACCAGAATATAAAAAATGTAAAATATTGTCATTCCATTCATAGAAATATTTAAGACAAACTGAAAGATTTTGCTATACCATATATTGGGAAAAAGCAGGAGGCATAGGAGACAAAGAACAATACGAAAACCAAAAGGACTGAATAAACTTTGAATGCCAAAGTAGGCTAAAATATTTATTTAATCTAAAACCAGTTATTTTAAATGATATTGTCACACTATATTTCAATGTAATTAATACTGGAATATGTATCTGAATGTGTGCACTGTAGGATGTAAAAAATAATAATATTTCATAAATTATTATTTTCCTCCCCAATTAGAATGTAGAGGGATTAGTGAGGAAGGGGTTAGGTTTTCTGTTCAGCGATGAATTGAATGCTGGAACTTCAAGCAATAACAAAGTACGACCTCCAGATATCATGTCCTCCCAAATTCACCCCAAAAGGATTTATGCTGTTCTGTAACATTCAATGTGCCAAATAATTCCTGTGAATTAAGGTTAAATGGTTTGATGCTGCATGCTCCCACTGGGTTGACAGGCTGTTCTAAAAGAAAGACGACCCCCCCCCCCCCCCCCCACTCCACTAAGGAATGTCACGGCCTGTTTCCCCCCCAAAAAAAAAAACATTTCAATTATCCCCCATCACAACAACCCTAATGCTGAGAGGCGCGAGCACACCCCCTGATAGACCAGCCTTAGTTTTTGGGTATGGTGTAAGATGCAATGACAACTTAGGGTGAGTTTGGGGGGGGGGG
This sequence comes from Conger conger, assembly GCF_963514075.1. Taxonomy (NCBI): domain Eukaryota; kingdom Metazoa; phylum Chordata; class Actinopteri; order Anguilliformes; family Congridae; genus Conger; species Conger conger. The sequence continues at coordinate 62,297,345 of NC_083760.1, read as the reverse complement.
GGGGAGTGGAGAGATGGGTGATGACGGGGCTGGGGTGACACTCCGAAGTGACAAATACCATCGGAACAGAAAGTTCACGCTGTTGAAGTCACATTCAAGCTGACATGGGGATAGTGTTCAGAAACACCCCATCATTCCCCATTATCAGCAGACCAGTCTGAATGCAGGGGAACATCTTTTCTGTATCGGCTGGAGTTGTGCTGACGGGCGCGCACACTGAACTGAATCAGTGCAGCCTGTTATCCTATGTTTTTTGTTGGAGTGAATTTAGTTGCAGTGAATCTAACGCATGAGTGAGTCCTTGCGTATAAGCGAACATCATAAAAACCGCACCAGAAGCCTTCAGCTGAGATCAGCAATACAGGGAGTAAAGCTGATCTCTGTGCCCTCAGGGCCTGGCAAATGATGCTGAACAATAACACAAAATACAGCAGAAAAAAGGCCACTTAAATGAGAACATGGAAGTTTTAGTTCAGACGGTAGGTAGTGATTTACTAACGATATGAGACAAGAACATTCATAATGGCAGGGGGATTGATCTTTGTGCTATCAAACATTCCTATTGGTCATATTTTCTTTTGCAAATGTATGCAGGTAGCAGTTGATTGAAAGCAAACTAAAGATTCTACTATAAGCAGAATACGCATTTGAATACCACTCCAATACACATTGTTCCAGTGGATATCAAGCTTGTGCTTCCTGGCTCAATCCAGCGTCTGGATAATGGAAATTAATTTAAAGCATTCAATTTAACAAAGAAAAACTGATAGATTCAGAAACATTATATATATAAAAAATATACATATATTCTTTCAGCTATTCTCAGACTTTTGGTAATTTTTTATTAACAATGAAAACCTAATCTTGCATTTCGTTAGCTTGTACGAGTGCATCAGACTGACACCACAGGGGTGGGGGGGAAAATGGAGAATTCCTGAATGAAAGAGCTCTCTCATTGCAGACAGACAGGTTGAGATGAGCAGTGATTCATCTCATCTCTTACCTCACATTCACCAACATTTGCAACATTTGAATCCAAAACCTCCACTCAATGTTGTTAAAGACCTCTTGCACTGCAAACAACTAAAAGGTCAAATATCAAGGGTCATCAAGAAAAATGTGTACCATTTTTCATGCTAAACACATCTTCCACTCCAAAACCTCAACATTTTCAACATGCCTTTAATAACATTTGTCACCAAGGGGACTTGAGCAGTCTTCCAGTCTTCCCAGTGAGCATGACAGGACCAGAATAAGCCTATGTCCATCCACCCAGGCTTGGCTCCTTTTGGGCCCTGATATGCACGGGTGGGTAATATTTCCAATATACATATAATACAGTATGATTACTATGTGAAAAAGATGGTGCAGCAATAATCTTAATCTAAAAACACTAAAACTGAAAACATATTAAGCCCATGATTTTCTCCATTAAAAACATAATGGCGATGCATCTAGATATTCAGTTGCTAAAGTGACATAAGTAAACAAAAATGATAGGCTACTGGCCCATGGCTAATAATGGCAACAATTTTGAAAGGACTACTTTTCCTATGCGTATCCATACCCAGTGTCCTTTGCACAACCAAGCCTACGAATTGGAGATTCATTTTTCAAATGATTCGGTGTTGGCTGTGTGTTAACAAGCTGTTCATAGTTATACACACAATTACATTATTCATGTATATATTACATACAATTATATATGAATGTATAATAATTTCCACTTATTTACTGTTATCAGACAATTCTCATGTTGAAGTGGTTTGTTTTCGATGCCATTCGTCATATTTTGTAAGATCATGAATGCAGAGTTGGTAGTCTATATACATAACTAAGTTAAATGTTTGTGTTGGACCTCGCTAGCAAGCGAGCTAACGTTAACTAAATTTGGATGTACCTCATTACCAGACAATGTCCGTAATATTAGTCTGGTCCAAATACATGTCCTGTTATCTTTAGACACCTCACCCGCGCTGGTAAACAAAAAATTCTGGCCTCTTTTACCTACTGTCATTTGCCCTGGAAAAACAATCCCACCCAAGGCTTCCTTTACTGAGGGATATTTGTTGCAAAACTTTGCAAATATCCTATTGCTTCCCAAACAGTATGGTTGTGTAACATTTTTGGGAATTATTGTTGGTAACGGTGTTCACCCCACGGTTCACCCCAAGAATACCCCAGGTCTCCTCTCTATACCAATTCACTCTGGAAGCCATGCTTGCTCATTTTGTCAGTAAAGCATGCACACGTAAATTGCGGAAGCTATGTGGGGACGACAACACCAGCCAGGCCATCTAACCACTCCCATCCCTGTAATGTTCGAGACCAATTACAGAGATCTCATGTCCCATCCGAACCGGTCAGTTATATTACAGATGAAGTATAAAGAGAGAGTGTCTGGGGACATTGAATATCAGATGAGCTGCGGAGTTCCGGATCAGTTTTAGGGGTCTAACAGCAGATGCCAGAAGGACAGCCAGCAGAGAGTTGCAGTAGTCCAGGGGGGACAGTACCATTGTTTGGACAAGGAGCTGGGTTGAGTAGGTGGCGAGGAATGGACGGATTCTCCGGATGTTGTACAGGTAGAACCTACATGCCCGGGTCATCACCGCAATGTTCTCGGAGAGGGATAGCCTGTTGTCTTTTACTACACCAAGGTTTCTTGCACTGGGGTATGAGGTCACTGTAGTGTCCCCGAAATGGAAAAATCAGGGATGAAGATTAGTTCCATCTTACCTGGGTTGAGCTTTAGATGGTGGTTGTCCATTCAGCTTTGCATGTCTCTCAGGCAGGCAGAGATATAGGTAGAGACCTGTGTGTCCAATGGGGGAAAGGAGAGAAAGAGTTAGGTGTCATCAGCATAACAGTGGTATGACATACCATGAGCAGAGATAACAGGGGCAAGGGATCTAGTGTAGCTGGAGAAGAGGAGGGGGCTGAGGACTGAGCCTGGGGAACTTACCAGCCCAGGTTACCTGGGAGGAGAGACCAGAGAGGTAGGACTCAATCCAGTCTAGGGCTGTGCTGCAGATCCCTGTAGCTGCCAGGGAGGATAGGCGGACGGTGTGGTTCACTGTGTCAAAGGCCACAGAGAGATGTAGAAGGATCAGGACAGAGAAGAGGGAGGCTGCTTGTGCAGCCTGAAGGGTCTCATTGACAGAGAGCAGCAGCAGGAGCGAAGTCTTAGTCGGCACAGAAAGGGGAGCAGGGACAGAGATGGGGGGGCAGGCGGAGGGTCGGTGGTGGTCGTGAAGGAGCTGTGAATATCTGCTATCTTCTCATCAAAGAACACTGAAGACATCAGCAGCAAAGGAGGACTGTGGCAGGGGAGGTGTTCTGAGGAGCGAAGACAAAATAGGGAACATGAGACGTGGGGGTTGGACCCAAAATGCACGACTCAGAAACAATGGTTAGATAAAGTCCCGTCAGGGCTTTATTCCGGACGAATCCCAGGAGCGTAGTCAAAACAAGCAATGTCCATACACGTAGATCCAGCCAAACAAACACAAAACAAACAAAAAAGCACGGTGCCGAGGGAAGAGGCAAACTCGTAGTCGGTAGACGTGCAGGAAGGTCCGGTAGCAGGAGAGCCGTCAGCGGGGCAGAAGTACAGGCGGACGGCAGGCAGGGTCGTAGTCGAGGGCGATGCGGAAGTCGAAACCATGAAACAATCAGCGAGGCAAAGGTACAAAAACGGTAGGCGAAGACGTGGTCAAAAAACAAACGATGGTCAACGAAACAGAAATCAATAAACGATGGTCGGTAAAACAGGCTTGGATTGTAACGTGAATCAAACAGTAAATAATGCTCAAGAGTTGCATTGTAAACAAGAGGCAGACAATTTTGCGAAGAGCAGTAGTGCGACTGGGCTATAAATGCGGGTGTAGACAGGTGTAGACAATTAGTTAGAGAGCAGCAAGGAAATGAAAAACAGGTGCGATAGATGACAAGTTTAACAAGGTAATTAGTAATCGTTAGTAAAAAAACCTATCCTGCCCTAGCATTAGTAAATTAGTAAATGACATGCACGAGAAATGTGAGGTAACATGAACACATGATTAGTTTGTTAGTTCTACCCAATCCTGATCTAGCGTTAGTAGTTTTAGTAAATAGACAAATGGAAACAATTAGGGTGTGAATGACAGAAAGAGAGAGAGAGAAAAGGCGGAACGCAAGGTTTGCGGAAAGACATGTAAGAGTGTATGTTTAAACAGTAACCAGTCTACGTAACAATAAACATAAATCAAAACATCACACAAAACGAAACTTAGACGATAACCACTCAACATAACAAGGGAATATAATCGTAACGAAACATAACTAGACATGACGAGAAAATAAATCGTAACAAGAAATAAACTAAACAACATGACGAACCTAGACTAACATAATACATGATAAGACAATACGTGACTAAGACAAAATGAATAAACATAAAACAACCTGAAACGTGACAGAACAGTTAACAAGGGTTAGAAGTGGACTCATGAATTTTGGTTTGCAAGAGGAATGGAGAAGGAAATGAAGTGGCGATCTGATATATGGAGAGGGGTAACAGTTGGTTCAGAAGAGGAGCAGTTCCTCACAACGATCAGGTCAAGGAGGTTGCCTTGTGGGTTAGGGGAGAGTGCTGCAGGAAGAGGTCGAAGGAATGGAGTAGAGGTAGGAAGGCAGCAGCCTGGGAGGTATCCCAGGAAGATCAGCGGGTTGCTGTCATCGAGGAATGAGCGGAGTAGGGTGTCAAGCTCATCAAGGAAACTTTCCAGGGGCCCTGGAGAATAAACAACAACAAGATAGAGGTTAATCGGGTGGGTGATTGAGACAGAGCGGTATTCAAAAGTGGATAAGGATAGGTCAAAGAGGGGGAAAACAGGAGGAGGAGATCAACAAACCAGTACCGCCAGCATGGCTGGATGGCTGGGGGGTGTGTGAGAAGAAGAAGGAGGAGAGTGAAAGTGGCGGTGTTATCTAGTGTGATCCCAGTCTCATTGAGGGCGAGGAACTGTAGGGACAAGAGGGAAGTATAAGCAGTAATGAAGTCAGCCTTCCGTGTGGCAGACTGGCAGTTCCATAGCCCCCCTTGCAACTGTGAAGTTCTCACATGGGGTCAGCGGGGGGTAGCAGAGGTGGGCCATGTCTCTGGAAGCGCCTTCTGTAGGGAAGAGAGCAGACTGGAATGGGGTGCTGACAGATACTAACTGGGAGGGAGTCACTCTGAGTACACCTACACACCCAGCTAATTGCAAAACATAATAATTGTTTGATCAATTTAAACCAGCATAATTTTTAAATATATGTGTAGCTTTGTTAATATTGTCTTTTCTTGTTAATCATCCATGATCACAAAAATTATGGCAGGGGGCCCGGAGCCCCCTCAAAGTTGACCACTCACTAAAATGACTTTGTCTTATTTTTCTCTTTTGCTCTGTTTCTGCTGCAGTGAAGAGATGGGATGCTGGGGCCACAAGACCATAACATAAAATCAGCAATTACCCTGCCTTTCAGACATGCCCCTGCATGGGTTGTGGCTCATGGATGCTTTTGATTGTTTGCCTTTTAGGTGCAGGAATGCAAAAAAATGGTTATGCATTTGACATGAAGCCAAAATAGAGCCCAAAGCAGAAGTAGATGTTGCCTTGATGTTGTTGTTTGAACTTGAAATGACCAATGTTGAAATGGGGTTGTAATGTGGTTGTTGAAACAACAACATCAAAACAATATGTTTTCGACCCTATTATAGCTGGTCGCTGAACGAAACAACGTTGAATTGCTCACTGGGTTCCTCTGTATGCTTTCTGTAAAGTTCCTCCTGGCCATCTGTGACTGAAGATCAGGGAGCATTGATGATGACAGACAGCCACGGTGCAGTGCTGAACTAACAGGGTCAAGCCAAAATGAGCCACTGACAGTTTGGGAGGCGGAGGTAATGACAGCAAAGCCCTGTTACTGCTGCTTGTTAATTGTGCTTGTTTAGCTTTTGCTTATCTTATACAGGCCTTTGCAGCAAACAAACCATAGCAGCAACGAATACATGAGCCCACTTCCTGTTTGGAGCTGATCTGTAAGATCTATGTATGAAGGTGTGAATGCAGAAGAGAGAATGCACTGCTGAGCACACCCAGATTGGACAATGCTCATGGACATGGTATAAAATGCTGTCCCTTCTGGGACCCAGAATACACGTAAGGCAAATGGGAATGCATACTTCCTCTAACTGCCAGTGTATGATATATACAGATTCATACTAGCAGACATGAACATGCATAGACACACATAACTGCTGAATAAATATCTCCAACATCTCACTGCTAGTATATTATCCACATCATTTTTTTTGTAGCATGGCTGACTCACTGATTCATGCTGCTTGTTTTGTGGCATAGCAGCCCTCCTCCACCATTGCTGAGTGGTCTTAACCATGTATTTTGACTGACATGTTAATTTGAATATCTATGCTTTTTACCAACTTTGTCAAAATTACTAATCATCAGATCTAGCTCTTGACCACACCTGAGGGAAGCATGCAGGTCTATGGCTGGATATGTAAGGCCTTTCAGAATGAAAAATTGTCGCGATCAGAAAGAACATTGTGAAAATGTGCTCCTACTCCCAAGAAGTAAAAAAGCTGTGTGTAAATAATACATATTCTTAAGCATTAAAACTTGTCATGTATTTAAGAAACCTCAGAAGGCCTTTTAACAGCAAACTTGTCTGTTACAGAGAGCCATGAACTGTCCCCCAATTTTTGGCATTTTGTTCTTTTAGAAAAATCCATTCCCTCAAGCAAACTATTTTTAATTAGTTTGTTGGAACAAATGAGTCAACAAACTCCATGCATCACATGCCTTTTTCCCTGGAGACTACTGTGTAGTTCTATCAATATACTGTACATTCTGATGGAATTGCATAGAATTATATCAATATATATCCTACACACACACACACACACACACACACACACACACATATCTGTTATTATCATGTATTAATGAGTCAAAGGAATCAACATTTTACATTTTTCAAAATAAATAACAAGTTTCACAATTATTGTCACCCCTAGTTTAATACTTTGAGTAAACTCCCATGGCAAAGATGACAGTCATGAGTCTTTCCTTATAGAGAACACATTTGGAGGGATTTTTGACCATTACTCCATGTAGAACTTCAGAATCATTGACATCCTTGGGTTTTCATATATGGATCCCCATCTTCAGTTCAGAACATAGGTTTTTGATGGGACTGTCTAGAAACTTGCTTAATATGGATTTTGTTTTCACTTAACCATTTCTGTGATGATTTTTAGGTATGAGGTATGAGGTGCTATGAGTGGTTAAGGTACATGACTGGGACCCGCAAGGTCGGTGGTTTGATCCCCAGTGTTGCCACAATAAGATTTGTACATCCGCACAGCCTTGAGCAAGGCCCTTAACTTTGCATTGCTCCAAGGGAGGATTGTCTCCTGCTTAGTCTAATCAACTGTTGCTCTGGATAAGAGCTTTAATGTAAATGTTGACGATGTATATGGGCAAACATCTTATCTGACCATAGCACTCTCTTTCAGAGAAGGTTTGGCTAATTCCAGATGCTTGGTTTTGTTTATTGTGCTCAGTAAGGGCTATGTTTGTTGGTATGGAGGTGCCATTTTATGGTTCTTTTTAAGACTTAGTGAGCCCAAGATGCAATAAATCTCTGCAATTCATAAACTTACCATCTTGTTCACCTTCCTTGGGGACAATGTGTACTTGCTTTCTTTTCCTGGCATGTATGCAACCATTCCATCTGTTGAACATGTTTTTATTTTTGTCTTTACAGTGCTAAGTGGTGTGCTTAACCTTTATATACATTTATTTGTACCCATTACCAGAATTGTGGTGGTCAATTTCTTCTGAATTGATAGCTATTTGGCATTTCCCATTATTTTTGAAACCAATGGTTTTCAGAAAAAAATTAGATTACTTCATAAAAAACATTTAAACATGAGAGTAAATGTATTGAAATAAAAGTATATAGTTTTCCCATGTATTTTAACATAACATATAGATTATTATATGTGCTGTTTTTTATATATTCTTCATTTTTATCAAGGGCGCCAATCAGTCTGGAGCCCACTGTATGTACTGTATATACACTTGAGACTTATTTCAGTAAGTGTGTTCACATAATCAACTGATTCCAAATACAACATATTTTATAGACAAAGGACAATGGCTCTTGAAAAGGGTTTAATTGACTAATGGTCTGCATTTCACAAGTTAACACAACCTCCCGGCATGTTCTCAGGTACAGAGAGAGAGAGGTGTCTGCTTTCTCCTCTTCTTCCCTGGTTTATCACATATTTATGAGTAACTTCAACCTCATTATATCTGCTTTGCAAGTTTTTTCTGTAGATGTATCTATTCATTAGCTTCAAAAGGGTGTCATGTGTATGAATTATGCTAACAGGATCTAATTAGCGGATGCAAATGAGGATAGTCAAAATTTAACTGAGAAGCAGAAGAAAAGCTCCATAGGATAGTTGGAGCGTGACAGCTCACCAACCGCCCCCACGCTGGGCACCAAATGTGATGGTTCGCTCCTGCTGCTGCTCTTTACAGGAGACAGGACCAAACCATAAACACAGACACGGGGGGTAACGGGGGGAGGGGGTCACTGAAAGCCACGACCTTCTGGTGTCCAAAATCGCTCCAAACTGCCCACAAGGTCTATCTGCCACCCCTAACTCACTTGTGTTTGTTTCCTTGCATGTGTGTGCATTTGTGCAGCTATTTGTGAGTTTGCAGCATGGGCCTCCTCTCTTTGCCCAGAGTGAATTCTTCTGTTTCACCAAGTGCCAAAAGTGACGCTACCAACTGGCTGCTCTCTGGAATCAGGTGCTAAGAGAACTCACCAATCACAGCCGCCTACCAGCCCCCACCATTATGACATCATGGGCACAGGCTGTGGCAGTGCTGGCAGGGCACTGGCCTGCCCGTCTGGTCTCTGCAGGGTGGGAGCAGGGCGGCTGTGGCTCCAGGGTCACTGGTTCCCCTTCCTGCTTGGCACAGCAGGAAACATGCAGGCAGGATGGTGGAGAGGCAGAAACGATCCTTTAGACGTGTCAAAAAGAACACACAGGGGAAGCTGCTCATTGTGCAAAACTACGATATGGTCACCTCTTACCCCCCCCCCCCCCACCACCACCACCACCAGCACACACACACTGCTACATATTATCAACGTACACACCATGTCAATTCTCTCTCTCCCTTTCTCTATCACTGTCAGGGCACTTGTTCACTTTCAGTGACAGACATTATATAGACAGACACAGGAATAATTGATGTATTCTTGCAAAACATTTTCATTGAATCATTGATTATCTTTTTTACTGTCCCATCAGTAGGCAGACACACGCTTTTTAAAACGCAGAAATCACTTTGTCACAAAATGAATACCAGATGCAGGGATTGCCCCATCCCCTGATGCAGCAAGCACAGAGACATGAACCAAAGCTAGAGTCTGTTTTACTGTCCAAGTTTCATTGTTGAATTAATTTTGCATTTGATTTCTTAATTGCAACAATATCAAGCATGTTGATGTATACATATGCATCCAGCTGTAGATGGGTTCTAGAATGAGATGTTTTTGGTGTAGGGAAGCAAAAGTTCTGTGGTTTTAGAAGGGCATTTTAATGTTGAAATTTGTAGTGAAGAAAATTATTTATTTTAATGTTATGTTATGGGGAATAGTCAAATGTGTTGTAATTTGAATAGTGATTCACAGTAAAGCTGAATCAAACTAACAAACAACTGCAATCTAGCTTTTTTATTCAAAGCTAAATACTTGTTGTTTATGTTAATTTTCCAAAAAAACAGGAACTAAAGAGAATTGAAGTCTGCCAAAATTAAAAATCCCCCTTGCCCCCACAGAGAGGAAGCCCAGGTATCACACCTCCCCAGCAGTTGGCTTTAGTCACCCCTGGTATTTCCCCCCCCCTTGCCCCCACACCACTGCAAATGTTGTTTTCTGCTCTTCTGCTGCCACCAGTATCATTTGTAATTGTTATGGTTTATACTTTTATTGTTTTAGATTCTTCACCTGAGGTGATTTCACCTCTATCCTAGTTCCTCCCCGTCAATGATAGAGAGTGTCAGTGAGGCAGTGGGGCTGAGCATTATGATATGGTCTGTTAAACCTGATGGGGACCGGGGGACAGTGTTGGGGCGGTGGGGTGGGTGTGGGGGGGGGCTGTTGAGTGTGGGATTCAGTCTTGGTATGACAGAGTGGATGATGTACTGTGTTGAAAACAGGGTATTATTTATTACGGGGTAGGCCTATTGGAAAGTCCTTGAAACGACAGTTGTGCTATGTGACATGGAACGCAAGAGAACAAAAATTTAAACTGAGATCTGAAAGGGATTCAGTACCCCAGGGTTGGACGCAGCTCATGAAATGTAATTGTTGAAAAGTCATCATAGAACATTATGGGCATTTTTCACTTTGTCAATTTAACTTTTAATTGGCTAAAAAAATGTATCTCTCCCTCTCCACTTCAGCTGATTGGTGGTGGTTGAGGGGAGTTTCCCCCTCATCACTGTAAAGCGCTTTGAGTATGATAAAAGTGCTATATAAATGCAACTATCTATCTATCTATCTATCTGAACTTAACTTAATTGACCCCTATATACCCTGGCTGCAATTAATTCCATTTGTTATTACAATATACCCAAGTTATTTCAAATATCTTTGATCAGTGCTCCAGGAGCATTAATGGATACAGTCAGCTCTAGAATTATTGGCACCCTTGATACAATGTTATGCATGTATGCATTTTATACATCTTCTTCAGTCATTTCTATATTAGTAGTTACTTATCTCACAGTAACGTTGTGATAAACATAGAAATAGATTTAAATAGCATTTGTGTGTATGCTTTGTGTATCACTTTGACCATCCCACTCGATGTTGTTGAAATATCAAAATAAGGATTTAAAGTGAGTTTACACCTTCAATTCTTGAAACTTAGGAGACTGGTAGGCAAAGGAAGATGAAGGAAGAATTCTCACCATAAAGTAGAATAAAACCCAATGGTATGTCCAACAGACCAGAACACACTGTTTAGGAAGCAGGCATGGATGTGTCAGTGACTACTGTGCACTGAAGACTTCACAATCAGAACTAGACTGCAAGATGCAAACCATTAGCCAGAAGGAAGACCAGGTTATGGCTCGCTAAAAATACTTAAAAGAGCCAGCAGAGCTCTGGAAAAATGTATTTTGCATAGATGAGACCAAGATTCACTTCAGAATCAGTATCAGAGTGATGGCAAGAGCAAAGTATGCCCAAGGTCCAAAGCGCACCCCCTTGCCCCCATCTGTGAAATGTGGTGGGGGTATTATGGTTTAGGCAAGTGAATCTGCCACAGGTACTGGCTCACCTGTATTTTGTGATGTAACTGCAGAATTAATCCTGAAGTGTACAGATGCATGTTATCTGCTCAAGTTCAAGCAAATTCCTTCAAGCTCATTCGACAATGCTTCATCCTACAGCAAGATAATGATCCCAAACATACTGTTAAAGCAACAAAGGAGTTTTTCAAAGCTAAGAACTGGAATATTTTGACTAGCCAAGTCAGTCACCTGATCTGAATCCAATCCAACAGGCATTTCATATGCTGAAGAGAAAACTTAAGGCAATTAACTCCTGAAACAAGCAGGAGTTGAAGATGGCTACAGTACAGGCCTGTCAGAGAAGATAGTCAGCCCCGGGTGATGTCTATGGGTGCAAATGATATGCAACAAAGTGGGGACAGTGGGGTATGTATAAAATGTTAAATATAATTGTCAATATGATTTGTATATGGTGCAAAGAAACTGCATAAATACCCTTAAATAAAAGCTTTCCACATGAGAACTGTTTGATTGCAAATCTAAATTTGTGGAGTACAGAGCCAAATCAAGATAAAATATGTCTTTGTGCCACATTGTGGTGCTCACTTATACTATATATATACAGTAAGTAAAGTTTGTCAGTGATATGCAGTGTGTATATATATAAATACATACATGCATTATGATGGAACCAAATGGTGTTTTTGGAGGAAAAAAGGACAATGAATACTTCCTGTGGTAATAGTATGGATTTTTAGGGCGGATTTGAAAGTGTTAGCACAGGGTTTTGGTCCAAGTGTGGCCCTGCTGTTCCATAGAAACAGGGTCCAGGGCAGTCTGGAGAAACTTCAGGGAGGCCATCTCGTCAGACAGAATGTTTAACGAGGGAATGTGGCCACGAGACTTCTTACCAAGTCTAACCTGCTAGCGCAGAAGGCCGCGCAGACGCCTGTCAGAGGATCCAGGAGAAGAGGACGTGGTGTGCCAGATCCTTAACCCTCTCTGCTCCACGGAGCATGCAGCAAGCATCACAACAGGGTACTTCTGCTGCAAAAATGTTTTGTGTATAACAGATATATTCATATTCAGTATTTCTGTCCTGAAACAGTTTTTATATAAACTAATTTCCATGGAATATTTTCATTACAATCACCCATGAGGCGTCTCTGCTTTTAACAGCCAAATATCATGCCACATTTCTATGGTATAACCCAAATAACATTGAGTATTTCTACGACAACCAACATGAAATCACATGGGATATCTTATTGGTGTTGAGAATGCCTATATTGCATGGGTTATTTTTGCTATGAATGTGAAAATCACACTGTTCCATACACTGGCCGAAATTACATAGAGTTTGAGCATTTATGCTCTTTCTTGTATAACTGTTATTGAAAATGTACAATGTCAGCTAAGGTTTACAAAAGTCACTACAATTTAATAACAATATCCAGTCCACTGATCACTCCATACTGCCATGCTTATAGTCTATGAAACTTACGCGGCAACATCCAGAGTGCTCTACCTTGGACGAGACAACATGCTGAAATGATCCTTTTAGTTAGATTAGATATCGCTATTTAATCGTCAAGAAATGTCACACAGCATTCATAATCATAATAATTGCTGTCGTACCTATGATTTTCTCTCCCATGAAGAAAAACACAAGTCTGGCTTTATACAATTATTTTCTTGCATCAAATCTTTTCTTTGCCTTTTATTGATGCTAAAATAATGCAGAAGAGGTTTCATCCTGTTTCAACTGTTTCTGCCCCGGAGCTCTGCATGCATTTTCCATTGCTTGTAAACAGAAAACTGATCTCTCATGCATATTGATTGGCCAAATTTGAAAAAGTGACTGAAGGTAGAGCTGTGTGTTGCTGGGTGCTATGTAAGTTATATAATAAGTCATAGAGGGATCGAACATTCTTGTGTAGACAGATTAAAAAACCAGTTCATCATCCGTTCCACAATCTCACTGTCTGGCACATAGCGGTGAAAGGCATGTTTGAAACATTGGAGGGGGAGAGACCATTAGGATGGCTCTCCTCTCTGGTCCAATGTTTCCGCCTCTCTCAGCCATCTGAAGCCCTCTGGTCTAACGTCCCCATCTGACTGCTGGGCGCAGGGGTGCAGATTGTTGTAGACCATTTGCATGTAAATACAGAGATGCAGGCTGCTGCTCCTGCTCAATATTGGGGGGTTCAGTTGGTCTGGGCGTGCGGACACCATACAGGTCTGCTTTCGCCCATGTGTCCATGCGTCGGCTTGTCACATCTGAGCCAGGCCGCTGCCAAAACGTTTGACAGGGTGTTTAAATACAATTCTGTTCTGTGCTCTCTAATTACTTATTGTTTCTAAATTGAAGGCTTTGAAATTGAAATAAAATACTGCCTGCCATACGCTTTATGTTTGTTTCCCCAGACCCTTTAAATGGAACAGCATGGGGATGCACACTGCGTGGAAAGGACATTTCAGGGATGGTGCCCACAGCACGCACAGAAGGTCTTCAGCCAGCAGGCTTCCCTAAATCTCTCCTGTGCATCAAGCAGAGGCAGGTGAAGCGTCCCGTGCTTATGTGAAAGTTGGCAGTTGGCACTCCTGCTCTGAGCATGTGAGGAGCTGTTGGAGATGCCGCACCCTCAGCAACTCAACACCGCCACATCTCCTCTCAACATAAACCACAGTTTGCTGGCTGGAGGATAGAAGGCCCAGGTCCCTACAGACAAACAAATTGACACACAAATACTCTCTCTCTCTCGCCTATATCTCTATCTGTCTCTTTTACGCACACGCACATACACACATACATACACTAGGTAAAACTTCTGATTTAAGTCAGTCAGAATACTTTTTTTTAAACAAAATTAAATCCAATTGTTAAATCAGCACATTAAAATTGATCATTTTGTTTTTTGCTGCCCTTTCAGTATTAGTATTGTCCTCTCCCCTATCATTCAAAAGCTACATTGACTACCCCATAGTTTATTTGTTCGTGGACCTCAAACCTTCAACATTTATATTTTATTAATACCACCCCCCCTCCAACCTTCCTTGACATATGCCTCCACTGGATTAAAGTTGTCCTCTCTGCTTCATTAGAGAAGCTCTCGTACTGGGAGCGAGTGTTAAAACTCTACATTCTCACTTCTGACTCACTGACATACCCACACTGCGGAAGGTGCAGAAGATGTCTGCCGTGTAAATCTGTTTGTGTTCCCACTCCAAAAAGGAAAAAAAAAAAAAACAAGAAAAAATAAAAAGGTCCTGAAATGCAGTTTCTGAGTCAGGGTTTCCAATGTGATAAAAGCCCACCTTGTTCAGCCGTAATGGCGGTTGTGGGCTGTAGGTGGGGTTATGTAGTGCCAGGATCTTTGGTCTTTGCGGTGAACCAAAAAGCAGGGGTGGTAGGTCCCCTAGTAGGAGTGCCTGCTCACTAGAATTGTTTTAATTCCCCTCCTATTAGATTCTACTAAATACACAACATAATCTCCCCCATTACAATCTATTAAATACACAACATAATCTCCCCCCCATTACATTCTACTAAATACGCACATAACAACTTGCGTTTTAAGCTATTTTAAAAATGTTTTTGGAGGTAGTATCTACCTATCCAGGCTGCATTTACACAGGGAAGAACCAGAAGAGAAAGAAATGAATAGGGCTGAGATCTGAGACTTCCCTAATCCTTTAACGGTGATGTTTAGTTTTTCTTTATTGTGGAAAACACCCAATAATGTGAAACCTTTTGTCCCACCCAGCCTGTGAAGTTAAAGTACCATTTACTTGAATTCCCCTCAACAGTTAACAGCTACTAATGGGCTATATAGGCCATTTGCATTTCAGAGAGTCAGTTGACATAGTAGGTTATTCAACAGGACAAACACACATTTACTCAGTAAAAACAGGAAACAACCCGACTGTATGTTTTGAAGCAGAAAAATAACAAAATACATAAGAATTTTATGACTGCTGGAAAATGACATGCTTGTTGACATTGTACTAAGAATAAAATATTTTCTTTAAATAAGTATTATTAAAATGTAAAGAAGAGGTGATGAAGAGCCCATGATATGGTCTGCAAGTGAATTTTAATGATACACATGTCACTTCTATTGAGATTTACATGTTCTAGAAATTATGGCAAAAAAGCAGTACCTTACAGACATTAATTTGTTTCATGTGTGAAAAGGTCGCCAAAGTGCACGTGGCAGCTCCAAACATGCAGTCTCGGGGCTCAATGCTGCCGCAAGTCACCCGTGAGCAATGTCAGCTACTGGAACGTGCCATATCTCTGCTGTGTATATCTACCTAGGGTTAATGTTCACATTCACCATGTCAGCGACCAGCAATTTCTGCCAGATATATTGCTTTAAACCTCTTTTCAAACCACGCTGAACCTGAAAGGAGCGCGACGGAAAGTGAGACGGACACGTCGTAGCAAAATTCCCCTCTGGGGGCTTGGGGATGCAGCGGAGTTCACAAGAGCAGGAGCGAGGGCGGTGCATACTGTCTATGGCAGTTGGTTCATTTCCCAGCCTCCCGCCTGCCGGTTGGGGTGTTGGGTGCAAGGACCCGCTAATGAGACGGTGTTATTAATCCTTGCGGTGGGGTACATGAATCCTCTGACTAGCAAAGGCTACTGCAGGCTACTGCAGCCGGCTTGGCCCGTAAAACCTGGAATGTTTCCCTTTCATGTGCTCCGCTGATCATCCACTCTGACAACAATATGGTAAGACTTCCCTTCCCCTGTCGAGCTGGCCCTGGCCTCCGGCCACTGAAGGTCACTCTTAGCATACTGAGGCTTTTATACGTGGTCAAGGAACACGCTGGCAGGTCAGGATCTCCGGACCTTTGCGACGGCACGTTAACTTCAGCCTCATTTGCGATCATTATGCGTAGTTGCTATATAAATCTAATTTATTTTGTTTTCTACTGCAACTAGCCTATTGTGTTTTTAGGTTGGTACGGGTATTAGGCCTACATATACATTCTATTTTTTGTGTCGCCTAGACACTTTAGGTGACCCAAACAGTTAGTTGTGAAGCATAATAATATAATTGGCTTCATAATAGGCCTAAGAGCTAATCATTGATTGTGAAATATGCTAATTCGAATACAATAGGCCGATGGGCCTACATTTAGGCTACATACATTCAAAGATGTATTACGTAGATCTGCATGGCTTTAAAGCGAAGCTAGACTCTTAATTAACGAGGTGGTGAGAGGAAAATGCAATGGCAAATGTCAACCGCCTAGCCTAAAGCAAAGCCATGTTGACTGTAAAGTTGCCTTTTCACGGCTTTGAATGACCCTAGGAGGAATATCGTTTGCTCCTGCCCCGGTCCTCACCCCATCTGCTATGATAGTCCCGATATTCAAGGGGAGGGTGAAGTTCCTGGGTGTAAGAGGTCGCTGCTTGGGGTGCAATGAAATTTTATTGTCACATCGTGTCAGCATGAGGAAGTGTGAAGTGACAGGTCAGGGGATGTCAGTCTGGGCACGTTAGTGGCTTTGATTTTCGCTCACTGGCCATGCGCAGGCAAGCGATTTCCTCTCGTTAGTAATGATTTTTTTTAGTATGTGCCACAGATCCTTTTTTACTTCATTTTTAGAAACGAGTCCCAGCATTCTCGTCGGGGTGGGCGAAAATAACAATAAGAAAATTAAACTAAACTAAACATTATTAAAATTATTTTTCCTTTCTTTCTTTCTTGTTTCCTTCTTTTTTCTGCAAGGGATCCATTATTGCACATATCCTATATACCTGGCCTGAGCTTATTGTCTTCCTTCATGGTTTTTATGGTAGGCCTATTCAGAAGTAGCTAAACTACATTTAGATTACACATATCTTACAAATGTGAATTTATAGGCCGGTAGACTGTAATATAAACTCCTTTAATTATATTTTTTGGAAGCTGTAGTTGTATTAAAAATATACAGATATGTTTATTTAATAAACTGCAGTGTTGAATTGACCAGGATAAGAATTTTAACCTTATCCACCCAGTCTTATATACATCATATATGTTCTGGATCTGCCTCATTCACCCATCCAGTCCTATATACACTCAGTGAGCACTTTATTAGGTATTTATTGGACTTATTTTTTATGCATAAAACCATGCAGATACAGGTCAGTTAATGTTCACATCAACCATCAGAATGAGGAAAAGAATTTGATCAAAGTGACTTTGACCATGGAATGATTGTTGGTGCCAGACAGGGTGGTTTGAGTATCTCAGATACGGTTGATCTCCAGTAATTTTCACGCACAACAGTCCCCAGAGTTTGCAGAAAACAAAAAAAACATCCAGTAAGCAGCAGTTCTATGGGCAGAAATGCCTTATTAAAGAGAGAGGTCGGAGCAGAATGGCCAGACTGGTCAAAGCTGACAGGAAGGTGACAGTAACGCAAGTAACTACCCATTTGTGGTATGCAGGAGAGCATCTCTGAACACACGATGCGTCAAACCTCTAAGTGGATAGGCTACAGAAGAAGACTAAAAAGTCTAAAAAGGTAATAAATGCCGCATAAATTGCTAACTAAATGTATACCAGCCACATGGACCTGCTTCATCCACCCAGTCTTATGTGTCTTGCTCCCCGGGCGGGGGATCGAACCAGCAACCCTCCGATTGCCAGATGACTGCCCTTACTGCCTGAGCCATGTCACCCCTATGTTCACTAAGGCAGCGGTTGTAACCACTCCACTCTAGTGTTGCCAGGTATGACACATGGCTCACTAGAGAGGCAACAGAGGCTAATGTCCTTGGACCCTGCATGCTGTCATAATATCAATTTCACTTTTTTGTGAAGTGGGTGGAAAATACACTTATAGCCACTAAAAATAACTAATGGTTAATGGCATACATTTATGGATGAATGTCTTTGTATTTCAGGAAAATGACTAAAGCTATGCAATGGCAAATTACATCACCTGCTAATTTTGCTGACCGATGCATTGTGTGCTCAAACAGAGAAATAAAAACCGCAAACAACCTCAAAAATAATCCAGGCTATAAATCAGAAGATATTTCATAGTCAGAGCAGTACAGAAAATAAATAAGAAGAAAATACAAGCACAACCTAGTCTTCTTTGCACATTTCTTTCATTTATGTTAATTCATTCTGTTGGTGTTCTCTTAAACACATGGCATTTCCAAATGTGATCAGCCCATGTGCAATGCTGTCAGGACAAACTACAGAAATGAGAGTCAAGAGCTTTGCATAAAAACACAATCTGATCAACAGCCTTCTCCTTCTCGGTCTGTCACAAACTAACAAGTGAACTAGCCAGATTGTCTGGACAATTCTTTGCAGAATTGTAACTTTTATATGAAAGAAGCTTCGACTGCCTCTGCCATGTGGATCTGCTGAGCCCCCAGTTCATCCCTCACTGCGCTCTCTAGTGCCACTGCAAAGGGACTGCTGGTCGTGAGGGGATCTGGGACTTTCTCCCAGCACACTGCTCCTGTATCAGAGCCTCTGAGATTAGAGTGCAGAGCACTATGGCTTCAGGATCCCACACTGCTTCACCCCAACTGGTCTAAAAGCAAATTATTGATTTTGAGTTACCCTACTTTCAAAGCCCACTGTTATCTCCCAGCTTCCATACAGCTTTCCAATGTAATATATCCACCTATAATTTCCCATTGTAGATGGAGGTTGTGGCAGGATGGGTGGGTAAATGGTTGGATGCATTCATTGCTTTTTGCAGAGATAAATGTGTTACTGAGTGATGAACTGGATGTGTAGCTATTACTATGGCTATGACTATTCAGACAATGTTCTTGGGGACTGAAGCAATGGGGGCCTTGATGTGTGGGGTTTTTATGGTCTTTGTCTCCTGGAAACAGCTCACATCACATTACCTTACATCATACTGTAGCTTCTCTGCTTCTCAGATTTGTTCTGCCTTTTTCTACAACCTCCTGCTAACGGATCAAGATCCTTCACCACAATGTCACTTTGCCCTGCACTTCAACACAGACAGACTGAAGTGGCACCTGTGGCACTGACATCAAATTGGGAAGATGGACAAGGAGCTCCTGAAAAAAAGATAAGCCTTCTGCTAAATGTCAGCAGCACCAGATGAGCCCATGGAGGGGTGGACCATAAGGTGCATGGTGTTTCTCTAAGAATTTTTATTTATTTATTTATTTATTTTTATATACAAAAGGAAGTTTTCTAGGCCTTTAGTTCAATTCAAATTGCAGCTCTCCTCTCCTCCCAGTTCCTCTGAGGCTGTTCGTCATTACATGGAAGATGACAGGTTACATGCAGACGACAGTTAGGTTGGGAGGACCTGCCATCAGTCTACACACAGCAGCCACAATAATAATAGTTATTATTATTATTAATAATAATCATATAATTCTATCATATATATTATTATTATTATTATTATTATTATTATTATTTGCATTAGAAGTAGCAACCTAGTAGTAGGAGTCGTTAAAGTGGCTGTCGTAGTAAAAGCAGCAGTTCAAGTAGTAGCAGCAGTAGAATTAATTAACGCTTGCAAAATAAACTGATACAAGCCTACAGAAGTTCAAATAATGCATTCCTACTTTCTACGGTACTAGATGATCGTGGGTCTAAATCAAATTTAGTGCATCGCGACGGAAACTGCCACCAAAAGCAGAACTGCATAAAATGCTACGATGCTCTTTACCATCACAAGAGAGCGCTGCTAACCGCAGATAGCCTCGCTCTGTAGAGAAGCTCGTGGGCTACTGTTGGGGTTTCTTTTCCGCCAAACAGGAAAAAATGCTTTGGTGATCAAAGTATAACTGAGCGCTCGTTTTACACGATTCAGTCATTTGCTGTTGTGATTTTCATGACAATTTAGTGCTGAATTCCACAACCTGTCTTGAGTATTGTGTAATTTCACCTAAAATAATATTAAACGAAGAACCACATAGGTAAGTTGTTATTCATCTTATTTCCGCAGTTATTTAAAAGTTACTTATTTAATGTAGGCTTATATTTGATTGTCATTTCCATGGCTATGTAATTAACACGGCTATGGTCTTATTCATTTTAAACATACCACTCAATTTATAAAACTGTGATTGAGTTCAAAATAATCCAAATACTGGATTATTTTGTTTTAACTTGTTGATTCTTGGAAACCATGAAATAGTAAAAGATCAATTCACACCGTGCGTCTGCAGTCAAAAAGCCCTGCGTACAAAACACGGAATGTGACCAACCAGTTTCTTGTTAAATTTCACCATCGCGCGGTATCACCTCCTAGAATATTAGCTGTTTTAGTAATCGTGTGTCCCCTTGCCGAGCTGTCTATCCGTGCTACATCACAGGTTCCTTCAGACGGAAAAATAATTGGCCGTTTTCCTTATGCTTGGGACGGGGAATCCATTGGGATTTGAATCCTCCGCTGTCTTTTCATGAAGCCTAACTCACGGCTGATTATATAGACAGATTGCATTGAGTTAGATACAGCATTAACATTCAATTGCTTTTTCCACGTGTGGGATTTCTTCAGATATACATTCAGTTTCTTTTAATCGAGCCGACACCAATTGCGTTCAGATATAAACCTATATGGCAGATTGTATGCCAAACATTTTTAATTTTAAATGTAATTTGTAAAATGTATCAGCATCTTCATTTCAACATTTTAATAAATTACTCATTCCCCTTTTCCTTAAATGACCTCAACAGTACACATATATATTCACGTGGAGTTATGGATGAGCATACTATCTGCATATAACCCAGTAGGCCTACGTATCTACTGGAAAACGTTGTAGCCGATATAGAGATGGTTAAACATCGGCCAAGGAAGAGCTGAAAATAAAATAATCAAGACACTTTCTTCTGAGGTAAGAAAGCTAAACACCACAGGCGCCATATTTCCACTGTGTGTCTTTCACGCCTTTAGTCGAGCACCTCTCAGTTCGGCTATTATTTGTAAACAAAACCTTTTTCATCTAGTTTATACGAAAAAACAAACATTATTTTTAAAGAAAATACATAAAAGTTAAAACAGTTTAGATTATGTTTGTTAAAAAACAATAGTCCTAATTGTATTTTAAATGTATTCGCCCGTAGCTGTGGACATTTTGCTGGACATTTTAAAAATAGGTATGCCTATAAAAGCAGGGCGTTATTTAAACCTCTATTCAAAGGTATGCTAATATTTTTTTTTTTTCTGTGTTTTATTTTTACATTAGTCCACAACTGATAAACTTAAAGACTGGACAATGAAATGTGTTCTACGGTTAATTAACGAGACACACAGAACTCTTCAACTTCAGCTTTGAACGCACGTGTCAGGGATAAAGACCTCGTAACTGGCTGCTAATGAGAAATCAGTTAGCTGTTAATGCGCTGGAGATCTGCTATTGAAATTAAAGCAGGTCAAAACAAGAGCCGTCTGGTGCCAATACACAACATTTTATAAAGGGGAGTACAGAACCAAACCGCACACCACGATTTCAGAGTGAACGTCATAGAGTCTCCCAAATTTATTATCCCGCGGTGAGTGCTGATGCATCGCCCACTTTCCGCTCCCAGATATTTGCTCGGTTATCAAATGGGGCTGGCTACTCGCCGGCAGGAAGTTTCCAGTCTACAACCATTCTATCAAAACTTCTAATGGTTGCTTTCAAAACATTGCATTCACGCAAGTTGTTGTTACATATTTGCCGTAGTAGAATATTAGACTTTAAAAGTAGCTCAATATGTATACTTTTATATACTTGCGTAAGTTTGCTTTATATGTTTGTTATGAAGTCAATGTGTTCTCGCGAAGTGATTAATTTGCCGGATTTGGAACATTCATTTTGGACCAAACGTTGGCTAAATTTATTTTAAAATGGTTTTGTTCCATAATAAATAGGTGCGTTTAAAGAAATGTTTCGGTGTAATGATATCCTTAAGGCTCCTGATATATTTGGGTTAATTATATATAATTGAATTAATGTCAGTTGAATCGGCCAATGGGCAAGGAAGGCTGAATGATGTGTGCCTGTTTTTCCAAAGCCCCTCCCATGACGCTCACGGCAAATTGGGAGTGTGAATAAGGCGATCATATATAAGAGCCCTGAAACAATTTTGTCACTTGCAGATTATAAGTGAAGTTGCGAAAATCTGGAGGTGTGGCTGCTTTGTAACGGTGGTTAGCAGGGAGACGCAGATACTGTCGACAAGTAGCAACTGAAGGCAGCCGTTGTGTTGCTTTTGGTCGCGTTGCTTTACACCCATCAGGTTAACAGGGTCTTTTTTGCGTTGGTTTTAAGGATGCAGCTAGGAGAGGGAATTTTACCCAGCGCTACAATCAACTTGCCCAAGACTTTTTACCACCTCTCTCCATCAGAAAGCAATCACAGCCCTGGATCAACGGCGTTAGAGTTTCAGGAGGTGGATCGGACGGAATCTGAATCGGCTAACGGGCCCAAAAAGTACTTGAGTGGTGGGGGAAACGCCATGCTAGGAGAAGGAGAGAACGAGACCTTTTCTGGAACTAAAGCCGCTCCCGATGAAAGGAAAAGTTCGCCTGTTGTCGAAGACGACCTGTCCAGTGGCAGTCGGTACAACATAGATGGACTTAGTTCCGATAGATATTTTCTTTCGTCCTCATCTCAGCAGACAAACGATGTGGCGAACCCATGTTCCCTTTTTCCTTACGCAGGCCAAACTGGGACAGTTTATGCTGGGTCCAACGGATCCAGGTATTCAGCATCGCTTCACTATGGATCTGTCCTGCCGCCAACTGGGTTTTCGCCTGCCGTTTGCGGTGGACGCGGCCAGTTCGGCTCAGGGTATCAATTTGGGCAAGGACCGGGGTGTCTCTACCCCTCGTACCCTAGCACGGGGCCAGGCATCGGCTCAATGAATATCCCGGGAACAGGGACTGGGGTGAGAGCTCAAGTCTACCTCTGCAACCGGCCCCTGTGGCTCAAATTTCACCGACATCAGACGGAGATGATTATTACTAAACAGGGCAGGTAAGGCCCACATAATATATTGAGCGAAGTGTGAGTTGTGCGTTTCATAATTTAAATATACCCGGGACGTAAACGTTTTAATTAAATATATCGTGAAAGTATAAAATTGTACTTGTGTTAAGACTGAAGTTTGTGCTGTAGTGTTCCATTGTTACGTTTTATTTTCCATTGTAAACGCGTTAATTTGGTCTGCATTTACCACCAACTTTTATAAAGCGACGGCCGTATTTGTAGTGGGCGCAACTGGCTTCTAATGTCGTATTCAATTTTTAGATCTAACTTCTGAAATTTGGTGATAAATTACAGGCTATAATAAAAATCTATTAACGATTCATGTTCATGACGGCAACTGCATAAATTACGCACGTGTGCATAGTATCACCTTAAATTCAGACATACACGAATCTATTGAATCAAGTTTAAAATGCCCTTCCTTATTTAGATGGATCTCGAAATAAAGTGTTAATCTAATCCCCTTGTAATCAACCTATTGATTTGATTAAATCTCTCATTTCTGTTGGCAGGCGAATGTTCCCGTTCCTTAGTTTCAATATCACAGGTTTGAACCTTACTGCCCATTACAATGTGTTTGTGGAGGTTGTGCTGGCCGATCCAAATCATTGGCGATTTCAAGGAGGGAAATGGGTTACCTGCGGAAAAGCGGATAACAATATGCAAGGTGGGAACATCTGACCAGACGAATCGAAATTATTTGATACAAATGGCACCAAGTTGGAATCCGGATTTTATTTATTATTATTATTTTTTTAAATGTATATTTAAAAAAAAAAACGAATTGTAACGTAATTTAGTGGAACCTACTAAACTAATTTAGAGTTTTTTCTTTTCTATTTTCCTCCACAATTTCTGTAGCTGTGTAGACATTTCAGTAAAGCTTTGAGGATAAAAATGATTAATTGTTCTGTGAACCTGTTTAAATTACTTTAAACCTGTGAAATTATTTTATTATACAAACAATTATAATGATTTCTTTTCTTTAAGGCAACAAAATGTACGTCCACCCAGAATCTCCAAACACAGGTGCTCATTGGATGAGGCAGGAGATTTCCTTCGGCAAACTGAAACTGACCAACAATAAAGGTGCCAATAACAACAGTACCCAGGTGAGAGACTGAAATGTTAAACTGTTTCCATCATGTTTGACAATATGCACAGTTTGCATAGCAATGTGTGGGCCTCAGGAGGCCTTCCTCCAGTTTAGTAAGGGATTCGAATCGTGCAAGTGTTTAATGAGAATGCACATACTGTTTTTAAAGACCATTTGAAGTTTTTATTATAAATTGAATTGGATGGTTCACTGAAATGTGTACTCTAGCTCCTTCAGATGAATTTAATGTTTTTAGGTTTTCATAACACTCAAATAATTTCCTTTAACTTTGCATACCTTTTTTACTTTCTATGGAAATTAACATGGCAAAATAAAAGTTCCTTCACAAAGGGCCGGTTTAAATGGTGTGCCGTGTGGGTACTGCTTGCAGTGGACTGCTGCTAAATGTTTAGTGTGTTTGTGTTGCAACCTGCAGATGATCGTCCTCCAGTCCCTGCACAAATATCAGCCACGGTTGCACATTGTCGAGGTGACTGAGGACGGGGTGGAAGATGTGAGCAGCGAGTCGAAGACGCAGACCTTCACCTTCCCCGAAAACCAGTTCATTGCGGTCACCGCTTACCAGAACACAGACGTAAGCAGCCTGCCCCCCACGTCACGGCCATTTTCCACTGTCCGGTTTTTTCCACTTCCACCTACCCTGAATGTAGCTGCCTAAGCTTCCCCCTCTCTTCACAGATCACGCAGCTGAAAATTGATCATAACCCTTTTGCCAAAGGTTTCCGGGACAACTATGATTCGTAAGTACTTGCCGCTTATCGGTGCCCCCTTGGCCCCCTATCCGAAGACTAAAGCTTCAGGTTCAATCCCCAGTTGCATTGGGTACCTTGAGCAAAGCCCTAAACCACTTAAGTACATATACATTTTTATAAATGGATTTAATGCTAAATAAAATAGTAAGAATCCCTGGATGATGAGGGCATGTAACACGATTAAATGGCCATCGCTTGTGCTTGTCCATGTGGCTGTGTAACAGAGGCCCTGGTCAATTTTCCTCTCGCTCTGTTGTTTCTGCAGAATGTACACGGGCCCGGAGAACGACAGACTGACCCCGTCCCCCACCGACTCCCCTCGCTCGCACCAGATTGTGCCGGGAGCCCGCTATGCCATGCAACCTTTCTTCCAGGACCAGTTTGTCAACAACCTGCCGCAGAACCGCTTCTACAACGGCGAGCGCACCGTGCCCCAGACCAACGGCATCCTGTCCCCGCAGGCGGAAGAGGCCACGGCAGCGGCCACGCAGCGCTGGTTCGTGCAGCAGGGCGCGTCCAACAAGCTGGAGCTGGGCTCCTACGAGACAGAATACTCCAGCAGCCTACTCCCCTACGGCCTCAAGCCCCTGCCCCTGCAGACCTCGCACGCCCTCAGCTATTACCCCGACTCGGCCTTCGCCTCCATGGCAGCTGGGTGGGGATCCAGAGGCACTTATCAGCGGAAGATGACCACGGGCCTGCCCTGGTCCCCCAGGCCCAGTCCCACGGGATTCTCCGAAGACCAGCTCTCCGCCAAGGACAAGATCCGCGAGGACGGGAGCAGCGCCGCCGTCGCCTCATCCCCCTGGATCGAGACGTCGCCCTCCCTGAAATCTTTGGACTCGACCGACTCCGGTGTATATTCTATGGTCTGTAAGAGGAGGCGGGTTTCTCCAGGCAACTCCAGTACAGAGAACTCTCCCACCATTAAATGTGAGGACTTAACTACTGAAGAGTACAGCAAAGAGCCCTCCAAAAGTATGGGTTATTACGCCTTCTACACGAGCCCATAGAGTATTTTATTTTTTTAAATGTTGATGGCATCCCCTTTTTTTTGTATTCCCATTGGAGTGCCACTCCCATTGCCTTCACCCAGCCCTGTCCCAGCTCCACCATACCCCCTCAGTTTCAGCAATGTGCTATCGTGTACCTTCTGAAGGTGCCAAAGCTTTCGATGCTCAGAGCGAGTTGTGCTGATCGTTTCCCTTCAATGTGACCGATGTTATATCTTTTTTTTTCTTTTTTTTTTTGATGCGCATGTCCCTCCCCTTTCACTTTATTTTTACAAATGTGATTTTTATTTATTGAAGGATCTTTTGCTGTACAGTATTTGTGCACTGTAGAATGTGATGTCAACATGGCAGTGTTATAAGAATGAGTAATAAAACCCATGCTTTTCAGAGGTTGTTTTTCTGGTGAATGGCTTTTTTAATTCCTGACCACTCAGGATGAGATTTATTTTGTGGGCTTTTTAAAAATTAAAAAAATAAATAAAATTAATGGCCATGTCACTTTCCTAGGAGTGACACTGAATGGAACGTCCCTCCTTTTTTTGGGTAAAATTTTCACTTAGGCTAAATATCACATTTGGCATGGCTAATAAATATTTAAATGGTGCCCACACCCATCGCACCCTTAGGATACATAAATTATCGCCCACTATATTTTAAAGCGTTTGTATGATTTGAGGAGTGAACGGTTGATAGAAACGCTCTATTGTAGACTACACGGCGAAACCATGCTGTGACGTTCTCCTGGACCACTTAATCGACAGCGGACAAATGTTGCGGTGTGATATCAAGGAAGGGGATATGTTCATGTAGCCTATAGACTTACGAAAGGGACCGTAATTGTGACGTTTCCAGCGCCGACATTTTAACCTATAAAATGACGGGCATTGGCAGTTAGACTTCCTGTTTCTAACAAGGTGGCTGCTTGCCCCGTAAGCGCTCCACAAGGTGACTGAGGCCTTGGCCTACAGTACATTTAATGGCGTAAATGTCCATTGTTAGATTAATTAAATCGAAGTTGAATTTTGCAACGCCCTACTTTGTTTTCCCTCAAAGTTAAATTTATTCCAGATTCTTAGTCTAATAATTTATGGACGGTACTTCTCAGTTAATACAAACTTTGGATGTTTTATTTTTTAAATGGTGTTGCATTTTATAGGCCTAGGCTAATAGATTAATTGGTTCCCGTTGGCCCACCAGCATGCATTTGTTTCTATTTAAAAAAAGAACACGTATTAATGTGATGTATAGTCGAATATACGAATAGGCTATAGCCTACATATTTGCATAAGTCATTTCAGCTTTAAGACCGACTTTCCCACGTGAAATCTTCGCGTGCTTCGCAGTCTTTCTACTTTCTGCGGTTTTAACTCTATTCTGCAGAACCTGAGACTGGCAGCTGAGACTGGCAGATTCTCCTGTTCAAGCAAGGCGATACTTACTTTAATAGATTTGTATTCTATTCACCGCTTTCGCTGGTTTTGTTTCGTTTCCCCGTTAATGAAATCAGTTATCCTGCGGTGATCATTAATAGCCTACCTATGTTTACACGGGCTACATATCATTAAATCATACAACGTAGAGCAAATTGCAAGTTACATTTTTGACTGAAAGATCTGGAAATAGCATACCAGATGCAGACACGATTTACAGTTACCATTACTTACTAGTTGGCAACGAGAAGATACGGTGGGAATGCGTGTGCGTCATTTTCGGTTGCCTTCAATGCAGGTTTTTAAAAAATATTTTATTGTTGAATATCAATGCAACATGTAGTTGTGAAACATTAAAATACTGGGCATGAGCGGCATCATTGTGTTAAATGTGTGAAAATCGCATACCTGCACAAACATTTTGATGTTGGCCATCACCCAATTTATAAAATTGCCTACTTAAGGTGTAAACATGTCTGACATACCTACTCACCACCTCACAGATTTATTTCACCCACATAAGTGGATAGGCTACATTTTTTAAAAAGCACTTTCTTTTTGTTAGTCATCAAGATAAATCTCACCTCTTCAAGCCACAAGTAACACTTAGGCCTACGGTTTCTTCTATATAGCCGCTCTTACAAGAAATCAGACGACTGAAAAATAGTTTTTCCATAATTCGTATTTGTGTTGTCATAAATCAAAACAACGATTTGTCTTCATTAATTTCTACAGGCTATTGTTTCATCAAAATTATTCGGTTCGCTGTTCGATGGATTGAATGAAATTGTGAGAAAAAAATTAAGGGAAATACTACTGATCTTGCCTACGTGCTTTAACATTAACATGTAACTGTCAGTTACAACTGGCCAAGGTTGCTCGGCATGTGCTGCAGTTTACTGTCTAAAAGAGCAAGTGAGGGAATTGGTTGATAGGCTAGCCTATAGAAGATCGATATTTGGTGTTTGTTCTATGTAGGCTAGACTTCGTTCGGGAAACAACTGTTTTTGAAATGCTGCCGAGGAATGCTCAACCTGTAGCATACCGATACTTAGGCTACTTTTTGTTATCATATGTGTTCCCATAGCAAATTATTATGTGCTGCCTTACATTTGGCTCCGTTTGTTACTCGCATTGAAACGTATTAACGTTTTAAACGTGACACAATCCATATATTGGACAATCTTAAGACAGACCATAGCTTGAGTCTGCGTTACCCCTTGTAGCATTTGTGTAGGTCAAGCTCGCGACGCTTACTGCTCGGTGTCGACACATCAAGTCGGAAGGCTCACAAGCTATAGCTACACGGTCAGCGGCCAGTCAGAGCAGGACAAGCATAGACAAGGGGACAAACATTGTAACGTTATTATCAAACGAATTTCTGACACAAATGTGTAATAATCTTTGTATAAAACGATGTTTAGGCTAAAGTCAATCGTGTTTCTACTTTACTTTTACTTGTATTAGTCCAAAACCTTGTTATATGTAAAATGTATAATGATACATTTATAAATGTAGTATTTTTAGCATCTGCAACATAACCTATACTTCAGATCATGTGCACACTCTGGTCAATCTGTCATACCAGCAGCAAGATAACTTGAACATGGACACCGACTCCTATTTCTAAGCTAATAAATCATAAAATACAACAGTATTACATTTGTTCAGATGCATATCACAGGAGACAAAAATGTAAAATATATAAACCTTTATTTGACTAGGAAGTCACATTGAGATTAAAGCCTCGCCAAGACAACCTTGCCAAGACGGGGTCAAATAGCAGCATAGAAATGACAAAATCACCATCACAGGACCATTACAATACAATACTATACATAAGTATGTAGGTATGTAGAAATGTAAATGTATGTAAATGTAAAATAGCTATAGGTTAAAAAAGATTTGCTGAATCTGCTTTGTTGTCATGCCACCCACTGAAAAGTGTATTAAAGTCTGTGGTGGAAAATACACACTAAATAATCTGTCTTTTTTACCAATGCAATGGAGCTATTGTGGTAGCTGCCTGTGATGGTGAAATATGTGTGAACTGAACTAGAAAGGAACACTGTATATATTTATGACAACACTTCCTGAACAATGCAGACAGAGAGGAGGGCTACATGAATACACATTTTAGGATGTCCCAATTTAGTTATATTAAAAACTGACTGATTTCTCAGAAATAGTGTCAGTGGTGTTGCGGATTGAAGTTAAATCAACTTGTGTATTCTGAATACCTAATACACACAGGGTCAACTTAGGCTACCAGTTTTCTATTGGGAGGAAGAAGAGTGGGAGACAGTGGGTATAATAACATTTAATTTCAGTCCTTCATTTTGAAAAATACTTTAAAGCTAGTTTGACCTTTTTCATCTTACATATTGCAACAAAAAAATGCGTCATTTTCATTTCAGAGTTTCAAAAAGTTAAAGACAAAGACAGCCAGATTTAATGTCGCTCTGTGTGTTTGCATTCTGCCTGGGCTTTTAGCTCAGTTTTGTCGGAGGGTTTATCCCTCACCACAGCGTTGCTCTGGGACGTTTTTGTGTGGATGAACATCCGCATTGCTCTGCTCCATGAGCCAACCTCAGAAGGTCTTGGAGTGTTTCCATTTCTGTGCTTCCTCTCCTCCTCTTCATTTCCTCCCATTTGAATTCATTTAAATACCGCAGCACATTCAGTGCTTTATTTTTAGTTAAGTGTGCTGTCACGCTCCTTGACTGAAACCTAAGTGTCTGACTAACTCCAATTAACACCTGCTAATGATGTAGAGTTCTGCTGCTCTGCCGGGCGTCAGACGCCCCAACTTCTGCATAAATGTAACTAATTAATCCTCCCAGGAAAGCTGCCAGAAATTGAATCTTGGGGTGGGGGGGGGGGGGGTTGAAGACGTAGTCTGTTTGTTTGCTGTTTGTGTGAGTGGGTTGGGGTTCAGAGCGCCTTAGAGGAGTAGGGGTAGGGGTCAGGGTTTATTGTGTAAACAGTTTTTAACTCGATAACATCTGAAGCTGCAGTTGTGCCTGCAGCCAGGCAGCACTATCTGGCTGTCTGTATGACACATGACTGATGATGCAGTTCCTGTTTTCCGCCATAGACCATAATAAGTTGGTTTCAAGCAGGTGGCTTGCCTGCACAGAGCAAATTAATCAATCAATCAATCAATCAATCAATGTGTCTTTCCTTGTGTATTTATTTGTTTCTAACAATGTCTTTATTGACATTCCTATTTATCTGCTAACTTATGTCTATTTCATTATCTGTTTGGCAGACACCATCAAACAAGAACATTTTGGAAATATACTAAGGAACACATTGAAATAAATTATTATATAATCATAAATATGAATATGTATTTAATATGTATATGTATATTGTACATACATATTATTATCCTGATATTCTCAGTCAGGCATTAAGGAGACAATCCAACAATTTCAATTTCAGACAAAGTCAACCATGGGATTCATGGAAAAATGGTTAATCTGTATGAATTGAAAGAAAGGACACAACTCACCTAGTGACAGTGAACCTGATTTTTGTGGGAATCAGACCTCATTAATAAGCCGAGGATTCAGCATTTGCACACCGTACCCCTCATTAAAGCATCACAGCTCCTGTTATCACTGAATCATACTTGATGCATCTGTGATTAGGCCTCATACAGTATGCACAGTCGTGACGTCTTCTAGAACAGCCTGTTTTCCAAAATGTACCGGCCTGCATTTTTCCATCGTTCATTTATTATTCATAAAACGTCTTTATCTAGAGAGATGTTGCCTTCTGTGACCAATCGACACCTTCGTTTTTCTGAAAGTGGGATTAATGAATTATTCTGTAATGTGGTATTAGAGGTGAAGTGACTCTGCCAACATCCAAACCTGCAACCAGTAGACACCCAGGACTTTGGTTGACCACTCTATACTGTATATTACCTGAAGTATTGGCCTCTATGCTGTTCATGTTAAATAGTGAGGGCCTGTTAGCATACCCTGGGAGGACCTTGTAATGTAATGTGATGAGATGAGAGTTTTTGGTTTCAGGTTGAATGAGGTACAGATGAGTACACAGAACTGGTGGCGTGGGAACTGAGAACCTTGCTTGCTTCTCTGATGTGTTTTGACTCAACATATTTGCAGCTCCAAATTATTATAAAATATAAATATACTGTATATGTCCATGTCTGCAGATTCACAAGTACTTCCTTGATGAGCTGCTTTATATAATCTCAATTTTGCCACTACCGTAAATCCTCGAATTGTGTCCGGGGTCTTTTATTTACTTCGGCTGCACAAAGCACAGGCCTTTATTTGGGGCAGGCTTGTATTCGAGGCAGGACTTTATTTCTTATTAGGCTTCTGTTGTAGAATTTTATTCTTAGAAATAAAGTAAAAGGCTACACTTAAAGTTTGCCAACACTGTTGAACACTTCCTGTAACCGTTCAGAAATCAATTAGTGTAGGCTAATCAGGAAACACCGTTTGGTAAGTCATAGTCTTAAATCTTAACAGACTTAGTTTATTGCAAATATTCTCAAACACAATAAATCACATGCAAGTCCAGAATCCATAAAATAACAACTTGCCAGACACGCCATCATGAACAATAACAAATTAGCGTAGATAACAGCAAGTTAAGGATCTTTTTTTCCTAAAGTGAGACATGCGTTTCGTTTGGAGCAGCATACCGGTAGGCTATCAAAAGATTTTCGCTTTGGTTTGGGATTTAATTTACTTTTGGACTGTTTGATTCTATTGCTAAATGTTGGGATTGATGGGTACTGAAATCTGGGGGTATTTGATGGTTCACTGTTAAGTTTTATGTAGTTGAAAGAGTGTCGCGATTTCCACCCGTCTGTTTATTGCGAGCCAAGGCAGCCGCTTTCATTCATTCATTGAACGTGCGCTGTGCTGCAAATATATGGAAACCTTATTGCGTAGCCAAGTAGCCTAAATTGAGTAAATTTTTAATTTTGCCTGATTTACTTTTTATTAAATTCGTAGGCTGGAATGCCTCGCGGCAACAATTGTGTTTAAATGTATACTGCTTCAGCCTTTGGCAAGCTACTTAGAAGGGGGCGGCAAGCGACTGGTAGCTTAAGAGCAACGTGTTGGAGACCCATGGTGTAGGACAACGACTTTTCATTGGCAACAGTATTAAACCAACCAACAATAAAATATATTAAGAAGAGCTCTTTTATTTCATTGAGTTAAATCTAAACAATGTCTTCTAGTGCTCATGGACTGATAGCCCTACTGGTAGGCAATATTACCCCGGCTTGTATTTGGGGGCCGGCCTTTATTTGTCCGAATCGACCACGCCCCCGGCTATTATCCGAGGCCCGGCTTCAAATAGAATCCCGGACACAATTTGAGGATTTACTGTATGTTGAGCAGAGTTTAAACTGGATGAATTGTTGTGTATTTCATACTATGGGACAGTAGGGGTTGCTCAGTCATCACAGTGGTCAAATTGTCCTTTGGGGTTAGTTACTGTAGAATTCCGCTAGTGCAGTGATGAGGATACTTTCCTGCAGGGCACATCTTTATGGCGAGAATTTGAACCAAAGTTCTTATTCTCTGTGGTCACTGGGGTTTCCACATCACCTATTGAAAAGCAATGAAGATTTCTCCAGTGTCCTGGGCAAATTCCTGGTTCTCCAGCCATTGGATTATCCTGTTTCTAAATAGGACAAATGCATGCCTTGATATCTAAATTAATGTGTAGGGCAACTCATGAATAGTTTGAAGCACAATATTAAAATAAAGTTAATATAAATATGTTAATAATCAACATTATTCACTACTCTCACCTGAGGACATCGCAGTGATGGGACTGTAACAGCCAGTTCTTATTTGTAAGCCAAATGGGTGGAACAGTCGATGACATGGGCAAAAATGGGACGGGCTTATGAGGACTTCATGACTTAGCCTGGATCCTTTGATGATCCTCTGAGAGGGGCCATCCTTTTTCACTGGGGTCAAGGCTGGCCCATGTAAAGGGCAACCTCTCTGCTAGTACTGCTTGGTGTTCAACCAATGAATCTATATTTGGGATAAAACTGGGGTCAGTTTAAAAAAGATCTCTGGATCAATAGACCTGGTGCTTTTAGCAACCACGCATGCGAGCACAACGGTAATCAATACATACAGCTCTAGCATACTCACAGGCCCCTGTTAACCATGTCACTTACATTGGTAAGGCCAGATCCATTTTGCCTGTCATTCTTTTGTTTTTGTTTTCTTCTGCAGAGAGAGCTAGAAGCACAGCCACACATCACAGAGGCCTTCGAATCGTACGACGGAGCAATTTCAGGGAGAAACGTTGAGGCTTGCCCCCTCGGGTGTTTCCTCACCTTCTATAAGAACTCTTCTCCTTCCATTCCAGGTACCGCCAGTTGCCTTGGGGGGCGTCTGCCTTTGTCTCAGTGTCATTGGCATCTCCTTTAAGAGTAGCTCAAAGGCAGCGATATGGCTGGCTGAGGTGTTGTGTTGTGTGGCCAATGTGTCTTTAAGTATAAATATTTCTCTGAAGGGGTAGCAGGAATGCTAATGCCATTGCGTGTGTATGTGTGTGTGTGATAGTTGGTGGGATTGTGTTACCTTTGGGCAGAACCTGCCAACCGAAGTGTATTGCCTGACACCTTGGTTGCACCCAGATATAAAATCTGTGAAAAGGTGTTTCTGAAGAGATGTCCTTGAAAACAAACTGTAAACTGTAAACTGTTAATGTATGAAGGCAGCATTATGTATAGAGCATATGAACAAAAGAGACACATAGAGGAATAATTAGTAAAAATACATATTTTTGTATTTCTGGTAGTGCTGTAATAGAGATACAGTTTATGTCAGTCCTGTTTCTGAAATGATATGTTATTTGCAAGGTATAGAAAACACAATTCTGAGATGTGATAGACACTAGCAGCACAGTTCTATGCATGGAGGAAGTTCAAAGTTTTCTTAGATATTCACATATGTGATACAGGTAAAGAAATAGAAATTATATAGAATGAAAAAGAGATAAATAATAAAACTTCAGATATTAAGGCACTGATGTGAACTAGTTTTGAGCTGAGAAGTAGCGTGTCTATCAGGCATGTATACCTTGCGGAAGGTAATTCTGTTAGACTTGTGGCATTAACATCCTGCTGCCTGGGTGACATTTATCAGTGCTTTTGTTTCCCCACACACACCCCAGCCCCCCACATACACTCTGCACCTCTCTGTCTTTAGGTGCGAGGGGCCCCACCACCTCCTCTGAAAGTAGCAACACACACACACACACACACACGCCCACAAACAAGCACTCCTGCACATACATTTACTCACAGATAGACACACACACAGACGCACACACACACACACACACACACACACACAGACGCACAACAGATGCACACACACACACACACATGCCCACAAACAAGCACGCCTGCACGTAAATTTACACACAGATAGACACACACACACACAGACGCCCACAAAATATTGTGTATTTTGTTTGTACTCGAAACACATACTCTTAAAATAACACACTCAAATATTTTATATTTTTACAAACATGCAATACACATACAAACATATATAATCTTATTTTTAAACACCTTCCAATAATCTGAAACAGGCCACCATATGTGTGCTTCACATTGGTGATTGCATATTCATAGACAATTGTCTTGATATTTTCAGTAAAAATGTAAACACATTTTTAAAATCTCTTTGCATGTTTTCTTTTATATGCAGAGAGTATCTTTAAACATAATCAGTTGGCCTGTAGCGTAATGGATAAGGTACATGACTGGGACACGCAAGGTCGGTGGTTCGATCCCCGGTGTAGCCACAATAATATCCGCACAGCCGTTGGGCCCTCGAGCAAGGCCCTTAACCCTACATTGCTCCAGGCGAGGCTTAGTCTAATCAACTGTACGTTGTTCTGGATAAGAGCGTCTGCCAAATGCCTGTAATGTAATTTAATGTACCCTGACTTCAAATTGCTGTAGAACTATTCTAACAGCTGCTTTGAGAAAACATGGCACACCACAACTGCCAAGCAGCCGTGTCATTGCTATACTTATGGACTACTTTGGACAACAGTAGGGAGGGCACCGGGGCTGATGGGCGTCACGTTTAAAACCACTCTGTGGGAAAAAGGAGCTTCTGGCGTTCTGGCGTTCAGAACCGCGGATAGCTCCCCTACACCAGGGAATCCAGCTCATCCAGCTGAGAGAGGAACCCGTCGGATCTGATCAAACGCAAGCACACATACCGTACGCTCACGTGCACACACACACAAACACACCCACCCGTGCGCTTCTGCAAGCCCAGCTACGCACACTGACCTAAAGAAGTACCCATTTCAAATACTCCTACGAATGCATGCGTACACTCAGCAGCACGGAAACATGAACACGCCATCTCCAACTCCTCCATGCATATGGTCATGTGAGTTGTACAGACATCCTCCCGTATCGCCATGCATTCTCACACATACAGCGCTGTACACTTACATATGCAAATTACTGTAAATATATTACTGCATGGTTACTGTGTGTATTTATAATCACAAAAGTGATAACATAATAATGTCACAATAGTAATACGTACCTTATAGGTTGCCATTGATGCTCAACAATTTACTGAACAATTGCCTTACATTTTTAATATTAGTAAACATATAGAAAGAAACCCTTTCTGATACATTTCTGATGGAAAGAAAATATGTGCTAGCACCAAATACATTAGTAAAATTGAATATAAAAATACTGAAAATTGAAAAAATAATAAAAACTGACTGGAAATTGATTTTCAACAATACCAAAAGTCAACCAGTTCTCAGCAAAAACCCTTCTAGCAAAAGCTTGTCTGCGATGTCTGAATCCTGACATTGAGACAAAAGCATTCCTTTGAAACACAGTCCTCTGAAGCCAAAAGAGGTTTTATTTTGTTTTATAAAAGCTAAATGACTTGGCATTCCAACCAGTCTCATTAATTAGATTCTTTTACAAGCAAATATGAGTTTCATATGAAAATAAAATTGTATTTTAATTATAACTAATTATGTTTAATGTTGTACAATATTAGCTTTTTAGTTTTGCAATTGCAAATGCTTCCAGTCAGAAATGTAAAAAGACTTTAGAAGTTAATGATTGAGGAAAAGGTGTAAGCTTGCTCTGTAGAGCTCGGTAAGGTTTCTTTGACTCAGTCCTAAAGAAATGCATCCATGCATGGACACATACTCATACAAATGCACATGTGCACGCATGCACTCATAAGCACAGAAACATGAACATACACACAATCATATTCCTCAGTGCATATCATCATGTATCTTAATAACAACTAATTATGTTTAATGTTTTACAAAATCAGGAAATATGAAACAAATGCTTCCGATCAGCAATACAAAAAGACCTCAGTTTAGTGATTGAGGAAAACGTGTTAGCTTGTTCTGTGGAGCTCGGTAAGGTTTCTGTGACGATGATTGCACTGTGCACATTGTGCTGGGGTTTGTGTTCGGTCTTAAAGACTTGGGATGAGTCAGTGTATTATGCCATTGTGTGATGAGCATTGCAGATATTGTAATGCATTTTTTAAAATCTCTTACATGTCTGGATGTTATCTATTCATTTAGCTGAATATATGCAATCATTAGCACAAGGGAATCCCTCAGGAATTAATTGTACATCCTTTTGGTAACGAACAGATCCTTTAGCATCTACACTGACTCTGAGACAGTAATGATTATCGTTCCCCATGTAATGTAATGCAGGCACAGAAAGTATAGCGTGCGTGTTTATTATATTCTTACATTGTTTGATGTGATGTAGACACAGAGACCGTGCATACACAGCCCGTATCTACCCAGGGAGGGGAGGGCGTGACGGCTGAAGCCTGCTCCTCCTTTAGTTTGGCACCCCCTGCAAATTCCCCTCTGCCAACCGTAACCTACAGTACCTGCCAAACTCCTCTTGCATGCTGGCATTGCAAGATTTCTTTCTGAGTGTCATCATTTCTTCTCTCTACTGAAATTGGTCATGTGAGGGAGGACTCAAAGTTAAGGCTAGATTTGATAAACATTACATTTTATTTCACCGATGCTTTCGTCCAAAACAATATACAAAACAGTGCATATCAAGGTCATACAACAAACAACTGAACATGACAGATATGGTACAATTCATAAATGATTTGTTGTAAGGCCATGAACATATGTCCAGTCCACAAGATAGAAAGGCCAAGTCTGTGACTACCATACCATGACAACTACAGCTTGAGGAACTACATCAGCCTGCATATCCATCCACAGTACGTGTGTGATGTGTGTTGGTGGTGCATTTACAATATATTGTGTAGAGTGTCAGTAGTGTGTGTGAGTCGGTCTGTGTGTGGGAACTTGAGGAAACCAGAGTTTCACACTCACAGGGACAAAAGGTGAGAATCCCAATCTCTCACAGTCAGGGGTGCAAAAGAATACATGTGAAGAACCACACAATCAGTGTCTTGCATCTGCACTCACTTATTGTCTATCCATTCTCAGGTCATAAATCACAGAGAGATACAAATAGCACAGGACACAGAGAGTCGCAGAAACAGAGTCAGACAAAGAGACAGCGTCACAGAGAGTCACAGATACAGAGTCAGATAAAGAGACAGAGTCACAGAAACAGAGTCAGATAAAGAGACAGCATCAGAGAGTCACATAAAGAGACCGAGTCACAGAAACAGAATCACATAAAGAGACCGAGTCACAGAGAGTAATAGAAACAGAGTCACATAAAGAGACCGAGTGACAGAGTTGCAGAAACAGAGTCACATAAAGAGACCGAGTGACAGAGTTACAGAAACAGAGTCACATAAAGAGACCGAGTCACAGAGAGTCACAGAAACAGAGTCACATAAAGAGACCGAGTCACAGAGAGTCACAGAAACAGAGTCACATAAAGAGACCGAGTCGCAGAAACAGAGTCACATAAAGAGACCGAGTCACAGAAACAGAGTCACATAAAGAGACCGAGTCCCAGAGAGTAATAGAAACAGAGTCGCATAAAGAGACCGAGTGACAGAGTTACAGAAACAGAGTCACATAAAGAGACCAAGTCACAGAGAGTCGCAGAAACAGAGTCACATAAAGAGACCAAGCCACAGAGAGTCGCAGAAACAGAGTCATATAAAGAGACCGAGTCACAGAGAGTCGCAGAAACAGAGTCACATAAAGAGACCGAGTCACAGAGAGTCGCAGAAACAGTCACATAAAGAGACCGAGTCACAGAGAGTAATAGAAACAGAGTCACAAAAAGAGACCGAGTCACAGAGAGTAATAGAAAGTGACAGGGAGAGGCATAAAAAGAGACAGGGGAACATACACAGAGAAGTCAGGCTCTCCGTCTCACTACAGGCGGTGCAGAAACAAGGTACATTTTAGGAGCCAACAGCGCAGGACCCCGCCAACTCCGGCATATCCGCCACATGGATTACACCTATTTCCTTAAGTGTGAAAGGTGATAGGGCCGCAGCTTGAGAGCTGCTCGCTCCTCGACGGCTGTTTTGCCTGGGCGGGGCGAAGTGATTTGCGTCTCGTTGGCAGCGGCGGCGCAGGCGGCCTCTGAAGCAGCTTTGTTCGGCGCGAACTCGTGCCTAATCGGTACATCGAGCCGCCGCTGGCTCCTGCCACCCTCCTCGCTGCTGGTTCGAGTGCGGCGATCGTGCGGCTCGTTTCGTGCTCTAATGGGCTCCCTGCCACTCGGTGACAAGTTACAATTAAGAGGTGATACTTTGATCTGCCACCTCTCCCCGCGATATTTTAAACCTCCAGCATGACTTGCCGTTTGAGAGAACTCTATTTTGAGGTGATGTGTGGGAAGGTGAAGATGCATGCATGCTGAAATGCGTGCGTGTGCGCATGCATACGTGCACGTGCGCGACCTTGTGCATTTGCACACTTTTCTCGTTGTGAATTCTTATTGGTCGATACACCTCCATACCGATGAGCAATGGTTGGAGGAAGGCCTTGCTGCACTGTGTTATTTCTGGCAGGAAGGTGGTTTGAAATTTTGGTAATGTGCTGAAGCATTTATATTAGCAACAGCGGTAGGGAGGTTCTCAGAAAAGCATAGGCTCTAACAGTGGCAAAAACTATCAGTTCTGCACATTAGTCAGCTACTGACAGAGGGAGATGTGCAGTTGTCTTTCAGAAGATACTACATGCCACCTCCTGGCTATTTTTGAGAACTACATGCCTTATTTCACTCAGTGTCGCAATGCCAGCAGTGGATGACCAGCACACTCAGTATTGGCAGATGGTGTTTGGACAACCATCAGTGGACAGATGTTGCTTAAAATATATATATATGAAAAGAAAAGAAATAAAATACAGCTTTTTTTATTATTTAAGGTAACTCTTCATGTAACTTTCTAATCTGAAGAGTGGGAAATACTGCTTTCAGACTACTCAGTTCACCCTGATCTTGTATTTCCTTTTGGATAATGTAATAGGTAGAGCTATGTAATTTAAGTTGCCTAATCTGTCTAGTTGTGTGGTAGGTTACCATTACACTTAGTGGTCATAAATGGGCATCTGTGCTGTCCTGGTGATACAACATGTTTGTACTCCTGACAGTAACACTAATGGTGTCTAATACTTTTTTTCGCTCTGGATAATAAGTGCGTCTGTCAAATGATTGTGACGTAATTGTCTAAATGTAAATTATTTAGATGAACTGTGAACTGTGAACAGGTGCCGTTTGTTTGCTTTTACAGGAGACCATCTTACTCTCAAACTGTCACATCTTCAAACCCAAAGAATGCTGGGAAACAGAACTGCGTGCAGTGGGACTCGTCATTGACATGCGCTGA
The DNA here is from genome assembly GCF_963514075.1 of Conger conger. Lineage (NCBI taxonomy): Eukaryota > Metazoa > Chordata > Actinopteri > Anguilliformes > Congridae > Conger > Conger conger. Next base: position 62,256,815 of record NC_083760.1, on the reverse strand, counting down.
AAGCCACTGATTAGCACGAGTGTAATGGAGACATATCATATCACAGGAACATGTGCTCCTGCTGGGAGCAGAGTCAGATCTGTGAATGTGAAAGTCAACAAACAGTAGTGCTTCATTTATCTTCCCTTTGACTCACAGGGACCACATAAACACAAATAAAACGTTTCCCTGAATTCCTCATTTGAAAGCATACTGTATTTTCTTTATCCTTTGGATTCACTATTTGTATATTTGATTTAGCCTTAGATCAAGACTGAGGAGCGAGATCAAGATCAAAGACGAAGTATCCCATTATCTGGCCTTGTGGAAGAATGCAAGGGTAAATGTTGCTTCCCAGGCTCCTACTCCGTCAGCGAACATAGTTCAGTTTATATGCATGTCTGATAATGTTAACACTCTTCTAGAGAGGTAATTCTCTGTTTTGGGTTAAATCAATTTCAAAACAGATTTAAAATGCGTACACAGATTAAAGCTCGCAGTTGCCAAGTTATGATGGACCGAGGCCGGCATTTAAATATAAGAGTGCCTTACACCGCCAAAACACTTACTGCCAAAAGGCTGCTGGTTGGCAGAATTTTTAAAAAGGCAAATTGAGAAAGTAAGCTATTTTCCCTGGCACGACAGTCGATCGAAACGAATCGAGGCGCAGCCATCCACGGCGATAATAACTACAGGCAGGGGGATTGCAATGCTGGAGCTCCTCGAAGCTCAGGACACGGGAGCGCTCACGGATTTGCCTAATACTCTGTCTCAAAGGACGAGTCGGTAATGAAGCCGCCGCGTAGACATGGAAGCATGCGCCAGTTTCGTATTCTGCTTTATTAAACAGCCAAGGCCACAAATCATTTCCTGATAATCAGGGACCTCAATTAATTGAACTCACCGGATTAAGATTTAGGTGGATTGCTTTTTCTTGGCAAGATTGCGACGGAGACAAGATCATAAAGTATTATAACTCTTCTTCAGTCAAAAGTAATATAAAAACATGTTTGTTTAATGGAGTCTGTGGCGTCGGACGTGCGTAATGGCACTTTCTGTAGCTCGCATGCTGAAGAGTTCCTCGTCCCCCTGCGCGCGAGCAATTTGTGTCTCTTGAGTCCTTAGTGCACTGGGGTCGGCCCGCCTGCGTTCGCGAAAAAGGTGATATATTCCCTGTGATATATTGTAGTTTAGTAGTCGGATGAATGATTTGAATACACATACATATCCGCGCAGCGATGATGCAACGGAAAATGAAAGTGGCTTTTTTATATAGTGGAACTGAATTACACAGCACTGTGAGCCTTATAGGCTGCCTTACATATGTATGGTGCGCGTGCGTGCACGTGTGTAAACGCACTGGACCAGTGGAAACGAACCTTTCACAGTACTGACACAAATGATGGGAAAACTGGACTTTCAAAAGACTTAGAAAATGCAAGAAATATTTTGCAGAAATGTCTATTTTTGGTATAATAAATGTAATATGTTACAGAAATTAAGAAATAATTAGCAGTTGTGTTAAACAAGTAATAATCATTACAGCTTCTTGTATGTATTAGTTCATGGCAGAATAATGTAGCATACTGTTGGAGCAGTCTAATTTATGATACTGTTGGACAATTTATCATCAGCTTGAACATGCATTTTTTTTTTCAGGATTTTCTATATAAAATGATAATATTCATTCAAAGAAATCCTTTTTTGTTTGTATGCTTCATTTAAACTTATAGAGTTGAATTAATACTGGACATTTAGAAATGTAGCCTAGACATAAGAAACAGCATGTAAATTGCATTGCATTTGGAATATCTGTTATGGGTCGTTTATTCTGAAGAAGTGTCAGTCAATCTCAGTCACAGTACTCTAAAGTAAAAGCAAGACCAAATATATACAGTAGTTGCCAGTACCATAATGTATCCATGGAAAAGCAATTGAAGTTCTGACTAATATGTATGTTCAAACGTAAAGGTAGACAAATTGATTCTAGGAATGCATCTCTATTAAACGATGTGGTATTTACAGTTTTCTGATAGTCACATATCATATTTATTATAAGATCCCTCTATTCAAAAACCGAAGAGATGAAGTCATAGTATACAGAGGCAGCATGTTGGTTCCGCAGGATGAGAAGGAGGGAGGAGAGGGAGGAGTGGAGAGGTGTGGGGACTGACATGTTACTGTGCAACTCTCCTGCTCTTCAACCTTGCCTCGAGGGCTCTGGCACTCACCTCCATTTCTGTTTGCCTGCACTCATGTAAAGGAGAAGGGCCTGAACTGTGTGCTCCAGCGCCTGTCTGCCACCCTTCCAGTGCCAGGGCATTTCACAACATCCCCAACCGGTGAGACTTTTGACCTAGTGAATTCATGTCTCACTACTGTCTGTTTGCCCCACACTGACAAACCTTGTAAAAGCCTGTTTATAGTCCAGCGATACTCTGAAATTGCAGAATCTTTGTGAAATATTGTTGCCTGACATAGACTGAGGTCTTTTGTACCTTCGCAAAAATATATGAATGCATTCGAGTCAGCAAGAATATAAACTAAACATCGCTTATTGGTTCATACTCCACACGGTTTGGTTTAATGTCACACATCACTGTCACAGCAAGGCTCTGTCACTGTGCTATAAACTGGCCTGAAGGCTATTGTAATGTTTGCAATGCTATTTTAATAGTAAATTTAGTTCTACATTTTTGTATATGATCATCTTTGTTTATTGAATGCACTTTTTTTTTTAAACCCAAAAAACCTGTATACCTGTATACTATATGGATGATTTGCAATTTAACTCTCAAGTATCTTTCTGCATCTTAACATTAACCTCAAATCCAAAAATCATTTGTGGGTGTCAAAATATGCAAGCAAATTATAAATTTACAGCATATTTTATAACATATTACTGTGACTATTATAAATTAACATGAGCTTTGCTCTCTTAATTAAAGTTCCTAATTCATTGTGGACCAGCAGATATGGCCCTAGTTGTCGAATTCAAGCTTTATTAATTTATCGAAATGGCATACTATCATCATTACAGCAAAACGAGCAAAGAAGACGTTTCCTCCTTGTGAAAAGCACAAAGACATGGGAATGCATATAATTTGAGTTTTCACATCGAAAATAAAATCGAAAAGTGTACTTCTACCACTAGAGGGCAGCAGAGGACCAAGGACGAATTTCATGAACTGAAACTGAGTTAAAGCCTGTTGAGATGGGAGGATCAGCAAAGAGGATCATATTTGTACCCTGGCTGAGAGAGTGGAACTTTCCAGGCATGATATGCAATATTACTATTCAAACACAGCTGATAGAGAAAAAGAATGCAAACTCAGGAGTGTAGACAGCACTGCAGCCATCATTCATCAGACATGTCATAAAGCTGCAGTGGCTAGTATGTCCCATGCATACTACACAATAATTACTTTCAAACTTTTCAACAGATTAATCATCCCATTAAAAATATACGAAAAAACAACGACTTAAAAGTCCAATGAATAAAAACATCCCAAAAAATGATTGGAGGTTTTTATGGAAACCTGAATATCTTCTGAATTATCCCTCTTAAAGGAACAAAAGGCAGAGATAGCAGCATTTGGGGACTATTGGAAAGCAAACCCCAAGGGTTACCTTTCATGAGAGACCAGGATTATTCCTGTTGTCAAAAGGGCTCAAGAATAGCATTTTATTTTGAGCATGTTATTTTCAAGCTTGAGTTAAGAAAAGGGGGTGATAGTTCAGGGGTTAAGGAAAAACATTTTTCAGTCATCGGACAACAATATTGTGAACATACATAAATGGATAAACATACCACTTAGCATTGTAAATGCAATAATAAAAAGCTGTGAAACATATATAACAGTTACTTACCAGGAAGAGGGCACAAGTGCATAATTATCTCAATGGGCAGAAAGGAAGATGGAGATGGAGGCCATAAGTCAATCAAAAATGAATCAATAATTATGTTAATGCATTATCTTCTTAGTTTACAGAATATTTTGTGCATATTTATCAAGGGTGCCAATATTTTTGCAGCCCACTGTGCATATAAACTGAAGTAATCCTCTATATAATCTATCACTTTATTAGGTAGACCTGTACACCAGCTTGTTAATGCAAATATTTAATCAGCCAATCATGTGGCGGCAACTAAATGCATAAAAGCATGCAGACATGGTCAGGAGGTTCAGCTGTTTTTCAGACCAAATGTCAGAAAGAAATGTGATCTAAGTGACTTGAAATGACTGTTGGTGTTAGACAGGTTGGTTTGAATATCTCAGAAACTGCTGATCTCCTGGGATTTTCACACACAACAGTCTCTACAGTTTGCTGGGGGGCAGAGGAGAAGGGCCAGACCGGTCGAAGCTGAAAGGAACGTGACAGTAACGCAAATAACCACGCATTACAACAGTGGTATGCTGAACACACAACGCATCAAACCTCTAAGTTGATAGGCTACAGCATCAGATGATTTAGTAAGTCTAAAAAATAAGTGTATAATAAAGTGCTCACTGAGTGGACATTGACAACATAAGTGGATCTACCACAGATCACATGAAATCATGTATGTATACATGGTTTTGCAATGTCCTAAACTGGAATTACAACATAACAACAACAAAAATCCCCTTGCTGTACATCCTGTTCAATGGAAATAGCAAATCCCAGGATGCGACCATGATAATTTACTAAGATGTACAATCACTGCCCATATTCTAGCTCAAGCTTAATTTAGCTATGTGTAGAGGGTTTCAATGTTTCAATTGAACAAGGCCATTAGTCAATACACAAAACTGATCGATAGCAGGCTGTATTGTCCCTTCCCATAAGTACTCTTAATTTGCTTTGCATTTAGCCTCACAAAGACCTACGACTAGAGTAATTGAGGTAAAGTGGCCTGCATTAGAGTGCAGTACTGCACCATACAATCCCCTCTAAAAGTACTGGAACAGTAAGGCCAATTCCCTTGTTTTTTTAATACACTGAATACATTTGGGGTTGAGATAAAAAGATGAACACGAGACTGGAATTCAGAATTTCAGCTTTTATTTCCTGGTATTTACCTAGATGTGTCAAACTACTTAGAACATAGCACCTTTGATATCAGACCACCACAATTTTCGCTGAGAAAAAGTATTGGAGCAGAGTGTTTTTAAGGACATGAAGGTAAATAACACTTTGTATTTGGTAGCATATCCCTTGCTTGCAATAACTGCATCAAGCCTGCGACCCATTGACATCACCAAACTGTTGCATTCTTCTTTAGTGATGCAGCCTCTATCAGTTGTTGTTTGTTTCAAAGGGGTCTCCTCTTCAGGAGGTGAAATGCATGCCCAATTCTGTTAAGGTTTGGTGATTGACTTGGCTAGTCTAAAACCTTTCACTTTTTCTCCCTAATGAAGTCCTTTGTTGTGTTGGCAGTGTGTTTTGGGTCATTGTCATGCTGCATGATGAAGTTCCTTCCAATTAGTTTGGACGTATTTCTCTGTAAGTTGGCAGACAGAATGTTTTAGAAGATCTGCTGCAACCATCATGAGTTACATCATCAATAAAGATTAGTGAGCCCACTCCAGAGGCAGCCATGCAAGCCCAAGCCATGACACTTCTTCAACCGTGCCTAACAGATGAGCTTGTATGTTTTGGATCATGAGCAGATCTCTTCTTTCTCCACATTTTGGCCTTTCCATCACTTTGGTAGGTTAATCTTGGTTTCATCAGTCCATAAAACTTTGTTCTAGAATTTTTGTGGCTCATTTCTGTACTTCTTTGCAAATCGTAATCTTGCCTTCTGATTCTTACTACTGATGAGTGGTTTGCATATTGTGGAATATATTGCTGCTCTCTAAGTCATCTTTGAACAGTTGATTGAGATACCTTCACCCCTGCCCTGTGGATATTGTTTGTGATGTCACTGACTGATGTGTTGGGGGTTTTCTTCACAGCTCTCACTATGTTTCTCTCATCAACTCCTGTTGTTGTTTTCCTTGGTCGACCTGTTTGATGTCTGTTACTCAGTACGGCAGCAGTTTCTTTCTTTTTCACGACATTCCATGTTCAGGTACAATCCATCCCCAATGCTTGTGCAATAGGTCTGATTGACTTCCCCTCTTTTCTAGGCTTCAAAATGGCTTGCTTTTCACACAAAGGCAACACGTTGGTTTATATTTTCTAACACAAATGCAGTCTTTATACGGAAAATGCAACTCTAAAACCAAGAATAGACATCCAGACCTATTTATTGTTTAACCAATCAGTCTAACAGGACACATCTGGGAGACAAACAACACCTGTGAGCCACATGTTCCATTACTTTTGTTCACCTAAAAATTGAGTGGTCTGATACAAAAGGTGATATTTTATAAGTTGTTAAAGAAATCTAGATAAAAATACCGGGAAATAAAAGCTGAGATTTGAATCTTCAGTGTATAGCAAAAACAAACAAATGTACCTTGCTCTTCCAATACTTTTGGGGGCGACTGTAGATGAGCTCTAAAAACCTCATACTCGGTTCTTCAATACTTCATTACTTCATTACTTCATTACACAGAGCTACTTTAATGTGAAGAGCTCTTTTGCTCCTGACTCATGTAAGAGCAAGCAGTGTTGCTAGCCAATCTCTCTTCAACGTATGTTAGGCTACCCCTTGTATATGTACTGAATTATCCAAAGTTCAAAGCTTGCCAGTTTCCTTTACCAGCACTGTTAGGCACACTTGCAATGTCCAAGGCCTTTCTCATTGGTTGCTATGTACAAATATTTCATAACACAGACTTCATCAGAGAATAAGATTAAATACCTTCCAGGAATTAACTCCCCTTCGACAAATCCTGTTTGAATTATAAGGAGATTCAAGCTCTCCGTCAGACTTTATAAACAAAAGGCATGAGAAATATTAAAACTAATCTGTTGGATTACAGAAAACCAACAGGAATATCAGGTCTGAAATTTAAATGAAAATAAATCAGCTAATCTCAATAAGCTCCTTAGGAGGACCAAACTGTTTCAGTTACAAGTGGCAGCTATGAACACATAAAATCCTACCGCTGCCAGGAACTGCTCAAGCTATGACTATGTGAAGTCTATGACTGCCAAGCTCAAAAATGGACAGATATTATAGAAAACAAAAACACTGGAAAGAAACAGGCATAGCCTAAGTCCCAGACAAAATGGAAAATTAGTTATCATTGGGCTCCATACTGTTGCTGATACGTAGTGTTAATCAAACGAAAAAGGTTAAAGTGACCGAGGCAGGGACAATTTAATACTTCCCTAAAAGATATATTGAAAAATATGTACCACACACTTCATATGGAAAAAAATATAATTTAATGTGGCTCAGTTGTTCACTTCTATTCTCCATGGATTTGACATCACCCCGCCTTAAATAATGCTAGTTGTCATGCATGTGGATGTAAGCATGCAAGTCATTTAACTCGTCATCTTCAAAATATGAAAAATGTGAAGGACATTTAGCATCTAGATATACTGAAAACGGTTCAGTTAAAACACAAAACTGGTTTTCTAATTTGTGGAACAGATTCAACAGAAACACTTTTAGCACAGTGATTGAACTGTCTATTTTAATTGACTCGCAGTTATTTCTGTGATATTCGGATATACATTACTGTGACCCACAGTGAGTCCACAGGTGTCAAGCTTGCGGGAATTTGAGGGGATGAACTCGTAATTTAAAACAACAAGAAACAACCGATTAAATGACCCAGTATCACAGTAATTGGAGATCTCAGCAATCCACAAAGAACGGTTCTTGAAACAAGCGTATTTGTCGAATAAAAATTGCGTGTCTTTGTCACAAACCACGCCCATGTGACAAAACCCACGCCCGTATAGCTGTTCCACTGACACTATTGGTAGATTAATGCCGGCAGCTACATAGCTGATAGGACAGAAAAGTGTCAATTATAAAAAAGGGCGGGCACTACTTTGTTTTAATGTATGTAAAATGCCAGTCAGTTGTGTCAGTGGTGGTGACACGTAAAAGGCAATTCCGTAATATCATATTCAAATTGAATCGGTGAGAGGGACAGAAGAACGGAAAAGCTGGAGAAATGGAGGAAGATGGAAACGAACAGATGAGACCCCTCTTGACAACAGTAAGTTCAAAGGGTTGATATCTAGCTAGCGAGTGAACTATTTTGCTAGCGTTATTGCTTGGTGTTTTTACAGTTCGAAATAGTTGCTGTTAACAGTTAGCTAGTCAGCTAACGTTAGCTAGCTCTCTGTGCATTTAGTGGTCTTTTTTCAGAGAAAGGAAGGAAGAGAGAAGAAATCGGGGTGGAGGTTCAGTTTAGCTTAATACATAGTCATATGTAATCTACATTTAGATTCAGTAAGTTAATAGCTGGCTAGCTGCAAATGCGCAAATTACAGTTATTAGGTACAATACTAAACAGAGCCTGAGAACACCACAAGAAAGAAAAGTAATTTCAACAACACGTTTTCTTTTGTTATGGTCGCTCACGACCATGTGTATGCCAGGAAGTATCATATGTCCGTCTTAACTGTATGGTACGCGGGGCTGTTATCATTGATGTCGAAATTGTCCTTGTTGCTCCGCAATAAGTCTGGAACAGGCATGCTGTTTGAGTCCACCTCGTGCGCCTTCCCCAGTTGGTTAGCTAGCTAACGTAGCTCGGTAACCAGATAGATAAGCCAGTTCGACCTGTAGCAAGTTTTGTGATTTTTCCGTCTTTGTACTATCTTCTTCATTGTCTTGTTACCAGAAAATTAGCTATTACTACCTCAAAATGTGCCTAACTGTTATCTAGTTTCAGAAAGGTCCATGAAGTGATAGCCCGCTAACGACATTGTGCTTTGTCTTAGGGAAGTTTGGTGGCCTATTAAAATAAGGTGTTAGGCTGGATTTTACTTTGACCAAAATCCATGTTTGGCAACCACACTGAAAAAACGAAAGTTCACTTTTAAATGATAAATTAATGTATTTATTTATTTAACGACATGTGATGGTATTGAGGAGGGATGTAACCGCAAGTTGCCCCTCTTGTCAAGTCCCGCACGAGGTTTCACGGTGTGTGCATCTATCTCGCATGCCGGTGGAGATAAATCCCCAAAAAAAGAGAGCTTTTAATGGAATTAAAAATTTTTTTTTTTTTATTAGACATATAAAGCTTCATTATGTAGTAGTGTTGTACCTTTACAATCGTTCTCATGATGAATCACATTCGACACAATTGTATGAAGCGGTATTTTAATTTTCTTTGTATTGTTTTGTAAGCTAACACATTTGACTTTTCCTTAACTTTTTTAGGCTGGCAAATTTGCGTAGCTATATATGTCATTAATATACATATGCATTACAAGTTTGTATATTGTATGTTGTTGTAATGAATATAATTATGTCCCTTACTTTTTGGACATTGTCTATATATTTTTTGTTGTTGTTGACTAATGTGTGGATTAATTTAAATGGCAACAAGAGGAATAAGGATGCCACTTCTGATTCTGTATGGGTTGAAAATGCAGCAAGCAAAATCACAAACCTGTCAACTGGATCAGGTTGGTTTTAATTTTAATGTTAATTAAAACATCTGGAAAAAGTACATAAGCTTCACAGTCCTGCGCTTAATTGCAATAGGTGATTCTCAAGGCCTCACTAATTCAAACTACAGGCCTCCCTTTTCACTTTGAAGACCCCCAGCCTCTGAGATGGCAGGTGTTCTGCTAGGATATTAAAGGCAGCTAATACACACTCTCCCCAGGCCTTTGTGCATAAAAGAATCACTTGAGTTATTAGATTATTCCAGAAAGCCCTGAAGTTGAAAGTTTTTGAAGTTTTAAGCTTGTTGATGAGGGCCTCTTTCAGTGATTTGACCTCGACTTTTAAATCCATAAACCTGGTGTGTGAGTACTGAACGCAGGGAAAGATAACCAGTTATGTGCTGTTCTCAACAGGCATTTGGCAGATGCTCTTATATAGAGCAACTTGCACAACTTTTTGCATTTTTAAATGGTATCAATTTTTATGCAGCTGGATATGTGTTTTGGGTTAGTTATTTCTTAACAACTTGGCATTGCTGCACAGGGCCTTAGTTGAGTTTATGAAAATCTTTCTAAATGCAAGAAATGGGCCTAAAATGTTATTTTATTTGAATTGTGTGTTTTATTTTCCCTTTCATGTTAATTCAGCCTCTTTGTTAATAATTTAGAATACCTTCTGTAAATTTAGATCAGCTTTGCAGAGATAATGTTTCAGCACTAACTGGGTGTTCAGAGGAGCCCATGGGAACAGTGCAGTGGGCCTGTCAGAAACCAAGAGAGACTAGTCTCAGTGATGTTTAAGTGATCAGTGATGTGTCTCTGAAATTGGCATTCGCTTAGCCTTATAGAAAGGAAGAGGCACGATTTTCACATGGAATGTCTTTGCATGAATAAAATGAAATGGGTAAAGATGACAAACAATGTCTCTCAGTGCAATGATGACAACCAACTTGTGTTACTGCACTTGAGGACGGGATAACAGCATTGCATTGCAGGTACATCACTGGAATTGACCCCCAACCCTGGTTAGTGGTGATTCATTTCGAGTTTTATTACAATCTTAGTACAGTCTTATGGCATTTGTAGGGTCAGTATCGAGCCTTAGACAAGCAGGCACCCGGAAGTGGCGATAGATTTGCCCCCCACATTAATGTTCCAGCTTTCCAGGGAACTGCGTAACAGGATCAGGGAGGGATATGAAGGAGCACTGCAGTGCAGTGGTTATGGACATTATAGTCCCGACTGCAGAGGGTTCTGGGTTTCAAGCCAGGCCAATGGGATGCAGATGTTGTACCCTTGAACAAAACCTTCTGGCTGACCTCACCCAGGCCAAGACTGCTAAAAGGATGTGTAATATGACTCACTCCCACCCACCGTCTGGATTAGGCACCGCATAGAGATGCTGTACAGTAGATTAGCAATGCTCATTTTATGTATAGCATCATTTAGCGATGATAATTAGCTGTAGGCTACGTCAGACAATGGAACTACACTTGGTGGTGATGCTCTTTCTGGCTATGTGACAGCAGTTTGGTTTGAAGTACGAGCATTTGAATGTATTACAAACAGATGTTTGTGTTCATGAAGTTGAGAACTCTCAGCTGCTTAATCGGCAACAATGTGGCTACACATGCGGCTTGGGAGAAAGAGCTTTCGACAAGGTATGTGTTCAGTCATTAGTTCCCCCCCCCTGAAAATTGTTTCCAGATTATTTTTTTAGCCCTTCTTTCTCGAGCACGTAGACCTAATAATTCTTGTCGACTGAAATAAAAATAAAAAGCATAAGTAATGAGGTATTCTCTGACATGCTGTTCATTTTAAACACATGGAACACTTTTATTATGATTCTTGTGTGTACCCTTAGTATCTTCCCCTGCTTAGTGTTGTGGTATTCACTTAAAAGCTTGATTAAAAAATGATGTTGGGTAGCTAGTTATTATCGGCTAGTATATTTTACCCCTGCGAGACCATGTTTATTGACCTGTTGATTTATTTTGAATTTCATTGAGCCCTGGATGGCTGTACAAGGCTGGAGAACAGGAAGGGTGGGGGGGCGTGGTTTGATTTTTAGAAGGTAGGATAGGCAAATTAAAATCAGCCACTCTTGGTGTGGAGGAGGGGCAGGCAGATTTGTGGTTCACAGAATTGGTGGGAGAAGAGATTGTTACGCTCCTGCTGATCTATGTGTGTTCATCTGTCCCCCTGGCACCTGCAGAATTCACAGGTGAGCAGAGCAGATAGGCCCTTCCTGTACCATGTCTGTGCTTAGTGAGGAAAGAGCCATGAACTCTATTTCCACTCATTCATCTGGGCTGTACGTAAGCTAGGCCAAGATCTGAACTATTTCTCTTGACCTGCCTTGGTTGTAGATCTGCTAGGCTATAGACTTTGTGAGGCATTACCTGCCTTTGGTCCAGGTCCGCTCTACCTGAGGCGAGACTGAGGTGACCCAGGATTTTGAGGTGCATACTCACAGCTCACAGTTCAGAGGCTGGTCTGATGGCTGCTCTGGAAGTCTACTGAACAGGTTCCTACCACAGTTGGGTTGAAGTCATCAGACATCAAGTCATCATGTGTGCGTGCGCGCGTGTGCATTTGTGCGTGTGCGCGTGCGTGTGCCTGCGTGCATCTGTGTGTGTGTGTGTGTGTGTGTGTGTGTGTGCGTGTGCGTGTGCGTGTGCGTGTGCGTGTGCGTGTGCGTGTGCGTGTGCGTGTGCGCGTGCGCGTGCGCGTGCGCGCATGTGTGCGCCTGCGTGTGTGCCTGCCTGCGTGCATCTGTGTGTGTGTGTGTGTGTGTGTGTGTGTGTGTGTGTGTGTGTGTGTGTGTGTGTGTGTGTGTGTGTGTGTGTGTGTGTGTGTGTGTGTGTGTGTGTGTGTGTGTGTGTGCACGGCTTCAGAAAGCGTATAAACCACTTGTCCAAAGGGCCCGCTGAAGTTCAAGGTGATTAAATCAACCTGCACCCTGTTGAACTGATTGTTCTGATTGCTGCCAGTAATGATGGGAAATGTGGAGCTTTTTCTGGTGTTTATACATGCAGGTGTATTCGTTACTATGGTCTCATTTTTTGTTGTGAATTGTCACATTGTTTCCTTTCCCTCTGTTGTTGGTCTGGCTCTATGCAGGTGTGTGTTTACAGGTAAACAGAGGGCCTAGTGCCCCAGGGACAAGGGAAGTTGTTACTTGAGCTGCCTTCACTTTCTGTGATGCTGTTCCGTATCTGTGGCTGTGTGTGTGTGTTTATAGGCAAGACCATTAGTGTCGCATAAAGAGATTCTGGTTCCTCTGAGGTGACAGGGCACCGACAGGCCTTCGGAAAAGTGCAGACGTAGGATAAACGTTTGGTGAATGTCTGTCAGGGTGGGCAGAATTAACAGTCTGGACACGCTTCTGTCTCTCTGGGTCTTTTACCCTGACCAGTGTTTGTCCAGCTGCGTGATTCATAGTGCTGCCTGAGTGATATTTTGGCATGTTTGCCACGTGGGGTGAAATCTCAGACCTCTTATAATGGAGGAACAATTGCTGAATATTATGATGACGATATGCCTTGCGATAAATAAGCAAATATTGAAGTGTGCACAGTTCTAATGTCTTTCTGCTTTAGGTGCACTGCTAACATAGACACCAGACAATGAATAGCCTATGCCCACTGACCCAAAAAAAAAAAAAGAAAAAAAAAGTATTATTTCCAACATGCTTTTATTGAACAAATTGCACATGAACAGCCAATCAATTTAACAGACTATCAATTTAAATAAATACTATTCATGGCAGTCTTTTGCGATGTGGTACAGCTACGCAATGACGATAAATCTACAATATATTGTGCAGCCCTGATAGCAACCTCCTCCACCCAAATTACTTGGATTTCTCCATTTTTATACAGGTCCTAATCCCAGCTGTACTCTCCCTGTCCAGTGCTTAGCAAAATGAAACCTGCTGATCCTGTATAATGTCATTATTGTTTCAGGAATGCATTACATATTACTGTGAGGTGAGCTGGGTACAGTCCAAGAGTGCGTGTTTGCGTGCATGTGATCCAACCAAACAATTGTTGCTACTTCAGAGTCAAAATGACTTTTAATTTAGGGGGGTTTATACGTTTGCACCCACAGTTTGAAGGGATTATTTGAAGGAGAGCGAGGGGAGGGGGAGAGGGAGAGGGAGAGCAAGAGAAAGGGGAAATGGCAGCACAAGGCTGTGTGTGTAACTGAAAACCAAACCTCCTGAGTCGTTGTCTGGTGAGACCTGGCATGCTCTGTGCAAAATGCACGTTGCACCATCCCTGCGGTCTCCACCCCCTTCGGTCACCGTAGCAACCTTTAGACATACACCAGATGGGTAAGGGGAAGCCAGGGGCCAATTTAAGCATGTAGTGATCCGGGCCTACACTTTGTATAGGAGTAATTCATTGGCTGCTGATGACACACCCATTAGACACCTGGTGCCTCTGTGCGCACGTGCCTGTGCTTTTATTTGGGTTCTTCAATGAAGACGGATCTTTCCGGAGAGCAGGGATCAAAAGGACAGAACTGCTGGTTTTCTGCCCTCTTTATCTGGGAGTCTGGTGTGAAGACTGTCCAACTTGTAGTACTAATTACCCAGGAGAAAAGAAAACCAGGGCTGGATTTGGATTTGTGGACCTTGATCCGTGCTGTAGAAGGACTCAGAATGCAGGACTTTTCTTATAAAACTAGTGCTGTAAAGGCAACCCTCGGCTGCTGGACAATGCCTGGTTTGTTAGCAGGTTGTCCAACGCCCCAATTTACACATGCGTACACACATGCGTGCACACCCACGCACACGCCAACGCACAAATATCAAATGTTTAATTCTATGCATATTTCTCTCAGGCGGGAATTAGTGAGAATGCTCACAGGAAATGCCCTTGAGGAGGTCTTCAGTTTGTTTTTGCATATGTTAAGTGAACCCGGAATGAAAATGACGACATTGACTTCAGACGGATTTCTGATGAAGTGATTGCAGTCATGTAGGGCTTACAGTTTGCAGGGCCTGCCGTTGGTCACCTGTGGCAAATTGAGGAGTCAAAGTCACTGAACTTTAAAGTATGATTTAAAGGTGTTTCAAAGCGTGTGGTGGACACTTAAAATATAAATAATTAATGTGCTGTCCTGAATAACTCCATTTATTGGGTGTTGTGCCTGGCATTACACACTTTTAATAAAAAAATAAAATGAAATAAATCTTCTAGTTTGTGCCACCGTGGCTGGTATTTCCTTCTCATTCCATAGCTGAGAATGTTGACGCAGTGACTGCTTCAGGACCAGACTTCTGAGTAAGCAGTCAGAACTGCATTCTGGGTAACATGGCTAATTTTGTCTTAAAGCTGGTCAGCTATTTGGAAGCATTACATCTGAGATGGCATTTCAGGGCACAGAAAACTAATGACCAATACAATTGCCTGGAGCATGACATGAATATGATAATGCTAATACTGTATGGACATTTCCTTAACACAGATATTGAGGCCCTGTATTGTAGCGAATAGCTGTCCAATGGGGTGACCCCTGGCAAAGATGACTTGGGATAGCTAATGACAGTGCTGTTACCCTGAGTGTCTGTCCTCCAGCTCTCTGCTTTGTACTTGAAATGTTCTTGCTTTTCTCAAGTAGAAAATGTTAGCTTGTTTTAAGTTACTCTTTGCTTGAATAGTGAATTTCTTTTTTTACTATTAGCAAATCTTGAAATGAGTTAGGGTCTTGCCTCATTGGCAATATTTTCATCTTATTTAGCAAAAAGTATAATGAATAGGATTTGAAGTCTCAATATAGTATTTTTATGATATGGATTCTTTAATTTTGGTTTTTGCTGTGTGTGCGGACGTTTATATGGGGCTCTGTGACCTCACACACAGTCCCCGTGATATTGTCCCCACTTGCTGGTGCGCGCTGTTCCTAGCGTTAGCGCCCAATGCAGCATCAGAGCTGCTGTCCATGAGAGACGCAGTGGAATGAGAGTGCGCTGAGAGCTGGATATACCTGCTCCAGTAATGAACTCTGCAGTAATTCCCCTGTCTCACCTACTGCTGAGGCACTGGCTGCTGTAAGCATGGCTGGAATGCCTCACTTCCTCTAGGGACTCCGCTCCCAGGCCAGCAATTTGATGTGTGTATGTGTGTATGTGTGTATGTGTCCATGCATCTGTTTGTGTGTGTATGTGGTGAAAATCTTCTATCCTGATCTAGGTCATTTAATATCTTGATAACGATATCTATCAAAATATAGTATGTTTTCTGGTAATTCTATAAATATATAGCCTATATAAAATAACAACATGGTAAAGCCTAATTTTGTATACTCCTGTATGAGTTAAATGCTTGACAAATGAAAGGTACTGAGCATTTTCTCATTTTATTAATAACATTGGTGCAAAATGAACAGAACAGTTTCAAGTGAAGTGTGGCAGCAATTGGGGCTGGGCCATATGGACAAAATCAAACATTGATATTTTGGACCAAATACCTCAATATTGATATTGCAGCAATATTATAGGTATGACTATTGGTGCTTTCACAAAATATTTACACAATGGGATTTTTGATAAATAATTATCAGTTCAAAGACATGATACGGCCACACGATGACCCAGTTACCTCGCCCGGAAAAGGGAAACCAGGGCCCCCTGCTGGAGCCAGACCCGGGAGGGGAGCTCATCGGCGAGTGTCTGGTGGCCGGGCCTTATCCCATGGGGCCCGGCCGGGCACAGCCCGAACTGGTCACGTGGGGTCGCCGCCCTGTGGGCTCACCACCTGCAGGGGTCGGCATCGGAGTCGGGTGCTTTGCCCAACGGGCAGTAGGCAAAGGCGGGGATCTGGGCGTGCTGATCCTCGGCATCGCAGACTGGTTCTGGGGACGTGGAACGTCACCTCTCTGGTGGGGAAGGAACCGGAGCTAGTGCGGGAGGCGGAGCGGTACCAACCTAGATATAGTTGGGCTCACCTCCACGCACAGTAGTGGTTCCGGAACCAAACTCCTGGAGAGGGGCTGGACTCTGTTCTTTTCTGGAGTTGCTCAAGGTGAGAGGCGCCGGGCGGGTGTGGGGATACTCACAAGGCTGAGCACACCGGCTGAGCGCCACCGTGTTGGAGTTCCACCCGGGGAACGAGAGGGTTGCCTCTCTGCGACTACGTGTCGCTGGGGGGAAAGCTCTGACTGTCATTTGTGCTTATGCACCAAACGGCAGTTCAGAGTATCCGGCCTTCTTGGAGTCATTGGGCAGCATCCTGGAAAGGGTGCCACCCGGAGACTCCATAGTTCTGCTGGGCGACTTCAACGCTCACATGGGCAATGACGGAGAAACCTGGAGGGGGGTGATTGGGAGGAATGGCCTGCCTGATCTGAACCCAAGCGGTGTTTTGTTATTGGACTTCTGTGCTGGTCATGGATTGTCGATAACAAACACCATGTTCGAGCATAGGGTAGCTCATAAGTGTACTTGGTACCAGAGCACCTTAGGCCAAAGATCGATGATCGACTTTGTGGTCGTATCATCAGACCTGCGGCCGTATGTCTTGGACACACGGGTGAAGATAGGAGCAGAGCTGTCAACTAATCACCACCTGGTGGTGAATTGGATCAAGTGGCCGGGGAGGCTGCCAGACAGACCTGGTAAACCCAAACGTGTGGTGAGGGTGAACTGGGAACGTCTGGTGGAGGCCCATGTTTGCGAGGTCTTCATCTCCCACCTCCGGAGGAACTTCTCACGCATCCCGGGGGAAGCTGGGGACATGGAGTCCGAGTGGGCCATGTTCAAAGCCTCCATTGCAGAGGCGGCAAGCCGCCCAGTGTCAATATAATATCGATATATTGCCCAGCCCTAGTGCACGTTTGTGTCTGCATTATGCAGCACTGTAGAGAGCTTAGTCACAAGAGGACATTTTCTTTCTTCATCGGCCCAGGACTAGAACCCAGTACTGCTGTGGCTCGCACATGCACACATACAGACACACATACAGACACACACATGCACACACACAGACGTGCACGCACACATACACTCTCTCTCGCATACACACACACACACACAGACATGCACACACGCGTACACTCTCGCATACACATAAGCACAGACACACACACACACACGCACAGAGACACGCACGTACACTCATTATTGTTTCAGGAATGCATTACATATTACTGTGAGGTGAGCTGGGTACAGTCCAAGAGTGCGTGTTTGCGTGCATGTGATCCAACCAAACAATTGTTGCTACTTCAGAGTCAAAATGACTTTTAATTTAGGGGGGTTTATACGTTTGCACCCACAGTTTGAAGGGATTATTTGAAGGAGAGCGAGGGGAGGGGGAGAGGGAGAGGGAGAGCAAGAGAAAGGGGAAATGGCAGCACAAGGCTGTGTGTGTAACTGAAAACCAAACCTCCTGAGTCGTTGTCTGGTGAGACCTGGCATGCTCTGTGCAAAATGCACGTTGCACCATCCCTGCGGTCTCCACCCCCTTCGGTCACCGTAGCAACCTTTAGACATACACCAGATGGGTAAGGGGAAGCCAGGGGCCAATTTAAGCATGTAGTGATCCGGGCCTACACTTTGTATAGGAGTAATTCATTGGCTGCTGATGACACACCCATTAGACACCTGGTGCCTCTGTGCGCACGTGCCTGTGCTTTTATTTGGGTTCTTCAATGAAGACGGATCTTTCCGGAGAGCAGGGATCAAAAGGACAGAACTGCTGGTTTTCTGCCCTCTTTATCTGGGAGTCTGGTGTGAAGACTGTCCAACTTGTAGTACTAATTACCCAGGAGAAAAGAAAACCAGGGCTGGATTTGGATTTGTGGACCTTGATCCGTGCTGTAGAAGGACTCAGAATGCAGGACTTTTCTTATAAAACTAGTGCTGTAAAGGCAACCCTCGGCTGCTGGACAATGCCTGGTTTGTTAGCAGGTTGTCCAACGCCCCAATTTACACATGCGTACACACATGCGTGCACACCCACGCACACGCCAACGCACAAATATCAAATGTTTAATTCTATGCATATTTCTCTCAGGCGGGAATTAGTGAGAATGCTCACAGGAAATGCCCTTGAGGAGGTCTTCAGTTTGTTTTTGCATATGTTAAGTGAACCCGGAATGAAAATGACGACATTGACTTCAGACGGATTTCTGATGAAGTGATTGCAGTCATGTAGGGCTTACAGTTTGCAGGGCCTGCCGTTGGTCACCTGTGGCAAATTGAGGAGTCAAAGTCACTGAACTTTAAAGTATGATTTAAAGGTGTTTCAAAGCGTGTGGTGGACACTTAAAATATAAATAATTAATGTGCTGTCCTGAATAACTCCATTTATTGGGTGTTGTGCCTGGCATTACACACTTTTAATAAAAAAATAAAATGAAATAAATCTTCTAGTTTGTGCCACCGTGGCTGGTATTTCCTTCTCATTCCATAGCTGAGAATGTTGACGCAGTGACTGCTTCAGGACCAGACTTCTGAGTAAGCAGTCAGAACTGCATTCTGGGTAACATGGCTAATTTTGTCTTAAAGCTGGTCAGCTATTTGGAAGCATTACATCTGAGATGGCATTTCAGGGCACAGAAAACTAATGACCAATACAATTGCCTGGAGCATGACATGAATATGATAATGCTAATACTGTATGGACATTTCCTTAACACAGATATTGAGGCCCTGTATTGTAGCGAATAGCTGTCCAATGGGGTGACCCCTGGCAAAGATGACTTGGGATAGCTAATGACAGTGCTGTTACCCTGAGTGTCTGTCCTCCAGCTCTCTGCTTTGTACTTGAAATGTTCTTGCTTTTCTCAAGTAGAAAATGTTAGCTTGTTTTAAGTTACTCTTTGCTTGAATAGTGAATTTCTTTTTTTACTATTAGCAAATCTTGAAATGAGTTAGGGTCTTGCCTCATTGGCAATATTTTCATCTTATTTAGCAAAAAGTATAATGAATAGGATTTGAAGTCTCAATATAGTATTTTTATGATATGGATTCTTTAATTTTGGTTTTTGCTGTGTGTGCGGACGTTTATATGGGGCTCTGTGACCTCACACACAGTCCCCGTGATATTGTCCCCACTTGCTGGTGCGCGCTGTTCCTAGCGTTAGCGCCCAATGCAGCATCAGAGCTGCTGTCCATGAGAGACGCAGTGGAATGAGAGTGCGCTGAGAGCTGGATATACCTGCTCCAGTAATGAACTCTGCAGTAATTCCCCTGTCTCACCTACTGCTGAGGCACTGGCTGCTGTAAGCATGGCTGGAATGCCTCACTTCCTCTAGGGACTCCGCTCCCAGGCCAGCAATTTGATGTGTGTATGTGTGTATGTGTGTATGTGTCCATGCATCTGTTTGTGTGTGTATGTGGTGAAAATCTTCTATCCTGATCTAGGTCATTTAATATCTTGATAACGATATCTATCAAAATATAGTATGTTTTCTGGTAATTCTATAAATATATAGCCTATATAAAATAACAACATGGTAAAGCCTAATTTTGTATACTCCTGTATGAGTTAAATGCTTGACAAATGAAAGGTACTGAGCATTTTCTCATTTTATTAATAACATTGGTGCAAAATGAACAGAACAGTTTCAAGTGAAGTGTGGCAGCAATTGGGGCTGGGCCATATGGACAAAATCAAACATTGATATTTTGGACCAAATACCTCAATATTGATATTGCAGCAATATTATAGGTATGACTATTGGTGCTTTCACAAAATATTTACACAATGGGATTTTTGATAAATAATTATCAGTTCAAAGACATGATACGGCCACACGATGACCCAGTTACCTCGCCCGGAAAAGGGAAACCAGGGCCCCCTGCTGGAGCCAGACCCGGGAGGGGAGCTCATCGGCGAGTGTCTGGTGGCCGGGCCTTATCCCATGGGGCCCGGCCGGGCACAGCCCGAACTGGTCACGTGGGGTCGCCGCCCTGTGGGCTCACCACCTGCAGGGGTCGGCATCGGAGTCGGGTGCTTTGCCCAACGGGCAGTAGGCAAAGGCGGGGATCTGGGCGTGCTGATCCTCGGCATCGCAGACTGGTTCTGGGGACGTGGAACGTCACCTCTCTGGTGGGGAAGGAACCGGAGCTAGTGCGGGAGGCGGAGCGGTACCAACCTAGATATAGTTGGGCTCACCTCCACGCACAGTAGTGGTTCCGGAACCAAACTCCTGGAGAGGGGCTGGACTCTGTTCTTTTCTGGAGTTGCTCAAGGTGAGAGGCGCCGGGCGGGTGTGGGGATACTCACAAGGCTGAGCACACCGGCTGAGCGCCACCGTGTTGGAGTTCCACCCGGGGAACGAGAGGGTTGCCTCTCTGCGACTACGTGTCGCTGGGGGGAAAGCTCTGACTGTCATTTGTGCTTATGCACCAAACGGCAGTTCAGAGTATCCGGCCTTCTTGGAGTCATTGGGCAGCATCCTGGAAAGGGTGCCACCCGGAGACTCCATAGTTCTGCTGGGCGACTTCAACGCTCACATGGGCAATGACGGAGAAACCTGGAGGGGGGTGATTGGGAGGAATGGCCTGCCTGATCTGAACCCAAGCGGTGTTTTGTTATTGGACTTCTGTGCTGGTCATGGATTGTCGATAACAAACACCATGTTCGAGCATAGGGTAGCTCATAAGTGTACTTGGTACCAGAGCACCTTAGGCCAAAGATCGATGATCGACTTTGTGGTCGTATCATCAGACCTGCGGCCGTATGTCTTGGACACACGGGTGAAGATAGGAGCAGAGCTGTCAACTAATCACCACCTGGTGGTGAATTGGATCAAGTGGCCGGGGAGGCTGCCAGACAGACCTGGTAAACCCAAACGTGTGGTGAGGGTGAACTGGGAACGTCTGGTGGAGGCCCATGTTTGCGAGGTCTTCATCTCCCACCTCCGGAGGAACTTCTCACGCATCCCGGGGGAAGCTGGGGACATGGAGTCCGAGTGGGCCATGTTCAAAGCCTCCATTGCAGAGGCGGCAAGCAGGAGCTGTGGCCAGGAGGTCATCGGTGCCTGTCGGGGCGGCAACCCAAGAACCCGCTGGTGGACACCAGCGGTGTGGGAGGCCGTCAAGCTGAAGAAGGAGGCCTTTCGGGCTTGGCTGTCCCGGGGGTCCCCTGAAGCAGTAGACAGGTACCGGGTGGCCAGAAGGGCTGCGGCTTCGGCAGTTGCCCAAGCAAAAACCCGGGTATGGGAGGAGTTCGGGGAGAGATGGAGAAGGACTTTCGGTTGGCCTCGAGGAAGTTCTGGCAAACCATCCGACGACTCAGAAAGGGAAAGCAGGGCTTGTCTCAGGCTGTTTTCAGCAGGGGAGGAGAACTGCTGACCCGGACTGGGGATATTGTCGGGCGGTGGAAAGAGCTCCTGAACCTGAACAACACGTCCTCTGTGGAAGAGGCAGAGCCAGAAGACTCGGGGGAATCTGCACCTATATCCCTGGAGGAAGTTGCTGAGGTAGTCAAAAAGCTCCTCAGTGGCAAGTCGCCGGGTGTAGATGAGATTCGCCCTGAGATGCTGAAGGCTCTGGACATTGTTGGGCTGTCTTGGCTGACACGCCTCTTCAGTGTCGCGTGGAGGTCAGGGACAGTACCTGTAGAGTGGCAGACCGGGGTGGTGGTCCCCATTTTCAAGAAGGGGGACCGGAGGGTGTGCTCCAATTATCGGGGTATCACACTCCTCAGCCTCCCTGGGAACGCTTACTCGAGGGTGCTGGAAAGGAGGCTCCGACCGATGGTTGAACCTCGGATTCAGGAGGAGCAATGTGGCTTCCGTCCTGGTCGTGGAACAGTGGACCAGCTCTTTACCTTGGCAGGGTTGCTGGCGGGGTCATGGGAGTTTGCCCATCCAGTCCACATGTGCTTTGTGGACTTGGAGAAGGCTTTCGACCGTGTCCCCCAGGGAACCCTGTGGGGTGTACTGCGGGAGTATGGGGTACCGGGGCCGTTGATACGAGCCATCCAGGCCCTGTATAACCAAAGTGAGAGCTGTGTCCGCATTCTCGGCACAGTCAAGCACGTTTCCTGTGGGTGTTGGACTCCGCCAAGGTTGCCCCTTGTCACCGGTCCTGTTTGTGGTATTCATGGACAGGATCTCATGGCGCAGTCGAGGTGAGGAGAGTGTCCGGTTTGGTGACCTCAGAATTGCATCTCTGCTTTTTGCGGATGATGTGGTTCTCCTGGCTTCATCGGACCGTGACCTTCAGCACGCACTGGAGTGGTTTGCAGCTGAGTGTGAAGCGGCCGGGATGAGAGTCAGCATCTCCAAGTCCATGGTTCCTCTGAGGCCATGGTTCTCTGCCGGAAAACGGTGGATTGCTCCCTCCGGGTTGGGAATGAGTCTTTGCCCCAACTGAAGGAGTTCAAGTATCTCGGGGTCTTGTTCACGAGTGAGGGTAGAAGGGAGCGTGAGAACGACAGGCGGATCGGTGCAGCGTCAGCAGTAATGCGGGCGTTGCATCGGACCGTCGTGGTGAAGAGGGAGCTGAATCTCTCGATTTACTGGTCGATCTACGTCCCAACCCTCACCTATGGTCACGAGCTTTGGGTAGTGACCGAAAGAACGAGATTGCGTATACAAGCGGCCGAAATGAGCTTCCTCTGTAGGGTGGCTGGGCTCAGCCTTAGAGATAGGGTGAGGAGCTCGGACATCCGGAGGGAGCTCGGAGTAGAGCCGCTGCTCCTTCACGTCGAAAGGAGCCAATTGAGGTGGTTCGGGCATCTGATCAGGATGCCTCCCGGGCGCCTCCCTTTGGAGGTTTTCCGGGCTCGTCCAACTGGGCGGAGACCCCGAGGGAGACCCAGAGCCCGTTGGAGAGATTATATATCTCTCCTGGCCTGGGAACGCCTCGGGATCCCCCAGGAGGAGCTAAAATGCGTTGCTGGGGTGAGGGACGCCTGGAATACCCGGCTTTGCCTACTGCCACCACGACCCGACTCCGGATAAGCGGGTGATGATGGATGGATGGATGGATGGATGGATTATCAGTAATGTGAGTAAAGGCAAATAGAAGAACAACTAGAACAGTGTTCACTTTTAAATTACATCACATTACTGCAATGCAGCTGTTAAAACCAGGAAAATACATATTGCAGTATTATGATATCCAAAATCTAGTTTCTTCTCTCAGTGTCAATATAATATCGATATATTGCCCAGCCCTAGTGCACGTTTGTGTCTGCATTATGCAGCACTGTAGAGAGCTTAGTCACAAGAGGACATTTTCTTTCTTCATCGGCCCAGGACTAGAACCCAGTACTGCTGTGGCTCGCACATGCACACATACAGACACACATACAGACACACACATGCACACACACAGACGTGCACGCACACATACACTCTCTCTCGCATACACACACACACACACAGACATGCACACACGCGTACACTCTCGCATACACATAAGCACAGACACACACACACACACGCACAGAGACACGCACGTACACTCTTTCTCGCATACACACACATACAGACACACACATACAGACACACACACACTCTGGTTTTCCCTGCAGTATTGTTCTCTGGGAGGGGATGGCGGGTCTCCAGGCCTCATTAGTCAGGTGGAGGGGACCACAGAGAACATTACCACCACTGTGTCAAAGCGCTGGAGCATCAAAGTGCCCATCACCGCAAATTGTCCAACGCCTGTGATGAGACAACAAAGCGTTCCTGCCTGACTCATCTTCTCCTCTCAAACTCATTTTTCCCCTGCCCTTTCTCCCTCCGCTTCTTATCTCTCTCCTTTCTCTCATCTCTCTCCCTCTGGTCCTGCTTTCTCCCTGTGCTCTTCTCCTCCGCAGGAGACTAGTGTGGAGTGTAAGGGTGCAGGTTCTCCTGGGCTGGCTCTGTGTCACAGCGGAATGTGGTCTGGATCTATCCTCTCTTTGTTCTCGTGTATTTTGGGATGACTGGTTTTTATTGTGTGTTTAACTGAACCTGCTCCCTCACTGTTGGTATAACGCCGCTGGAGCAGAATAATGTCTGGATTCAGCTGAGCTTGGCCTTTCACTTCAGTACTCCTCGGTGTGTGCGTTGCGGGTATTGCGGTGCATTTCACAAAACAAATGACACTACTCATAAATACGCTTTAAGGATTGATGTAATTCCATTTGACAGGTGTGCGATATGACAGTGGGGATTACCTGGGGTCAGGCTGAGGGCATGCTGCTCTATCCCTGCACATCCTCACAGTATAGCCGTCTGTGATAACTCTGGCGGCACGTATGGGAACCGGGAGGGCCACACCACCCTCATAGGGCCACTGAAAATGCCCCCACAGGTTTTATAATAAAGAACTGAACATCAAAACATCACTCCTGACCCTGGAGAGCTACAGTGCATGCATGGCTACTCAACCCTGGTCCTGTAGGACTGCAGCACCGGCAGGGCTACTGAACCCTGCCCACCACTGACCACTGAGTCTGTCTCTGCAGGTCATTCAGGGTCTGTCTCTGCAGGTCCATCAAGCACACTGTAAAATGTCTGCCGAATGCGTGAGAGTGGCCTTTCACTGCAGCGCACGTAGCCTCTGCCCCCTCGTTAGGGGTTAGTAAAGGAGACGATTAGGAGGTAGGAAACGTGTCATTGTCTGTCTAGTGGATCAATTGGGCCTACACTGGCAGGGGTAAGCCTGTCTCTCTGTGAGAGCAGCCATTACCTCAGTGAGTGTCCACAGCGTCACTCCACCCCTCCAAACCCCTCTCACTGCACCCCCTCCAAACCCCTCTCACTGCACCCCCTCCAAACCCCTCTCACTGCACCCCCTCCAAACCTCTCTCACTGCCCCCCCTCCAAACCCCTCTCGGTGCACCCCCTCCAAACCCCTCTCGGTGCACCTGGACCTGCACATTTTCCGCCCTGTCTATTTGCCTGTACACAAACATGGATGCACGCACATAATGACTACAACTTATGCCTGTAGATGCACTCGTATAAAGTCAGTAAATGTGCAAGTATTGGATGCACATGTTAATGTACACACAGACAGGCAGACTGCTACGTGTAAACAATGGAGTCCTGGCTCCCAGAGCGGACAGGGGGTGAGTGGGATGCTTTTGGGTGTCCTCATGCCTGTATCAGCGTATGGGGGCCGATGGTTTGGTACACGGGCGGGCAGGCAGATGCATAGCTTTTGTCCGAACATCTCGTCTGTTGACACAGGCGTAACGGCGGCTAAGAGCCCCAGAGCCCCAGAGCCCCAGAGCCCCAGAGCCCCAGAGCCCCAGAGCCCCAGAGCCCCAGAGCCCCAGAGCCCCAGAGCTGTCCATCCCTGGCACCCCTGCCCTGCTGCTGAATTACAGCCCCTCCTCCTGTTTTATTTACAGACCGTGTGTATGACCTCGTATGAACTCAGTCCTGTCTATGCCCCTCTGTCCAAAGCTAGCCATAGGAGTTGTGTGTGTGTGTGTGTGTGTTTGTGTGTTTGATGTGGTCACAGGACCACTCTCTCATATGTGGGCTTGTTACTAGTTAACCAGTGAATATAGCATGGTGCGTATGTTATGATCCAGTCTCATACTGTAAAACTCTGGATATCGGTTTCCACTTTGGGGGATACAGGTCTGCTGCCTTATACGACTCTCAAACCTAACTTTACTGAAACTTTAACCACAGTTCATATATGAGCATTGTGACTGTCACATGTCAAACGATGGGGTCTGTACCCTAGCTGGGTCGAAATCATAAAGGAGACGATCAGGAATCACAAGTTTAGCAATGGGAGAACATGATAATATGACTGTACTTGGGTTAAGTTAGTCTGTCTATGTATTGCTGTGTTTGGATTCAGTTAGTCTCTAACTGTGGTGGTATCGCTGTTTGGGTTCAGTTAGCCTCTCTAGCAGTAGTGCTGTGTTTGGGTTCAGTTAGTCTGTCTCTAACTGGAGTGATATCACTCTGTTTGGGTTGAGTTAGTCTCTGACTGGGGTGATATTGCTGTGTTGGGGTTCATATCGTCTCTCTTGCCTCCTGGCTACAGTGAGCTCCTGCAGCAGGTCTCTGTAGCTCTCCGCTTTAATCAACCCGCTGCCCCGGCCATGTTCAGCTGGTCAGGTAAGACCAGTCAGACGGCTCACTCAGGGAAACGTGCTAATGTGGGGGATTTCCGGGAGGGCCAGAGATGTGTCCGTGTTTTGCTTCGTTTGCTTCCGTAAACCCAGCCTCGTTTCCCCGCCGCTCGCTGCCTCTCTCAGTCCGG
This sequence comes from Conger conger, assembly GCF_963514075.1. Classification (NCBI taxonomy): domain Eukaryota; kingdom Metazoa; phylum Chordata; class Actinopteri; order Anguilliformes; family Congridae; genus Conger; species Conger conger. The sequence goes on along the minus strand of NC_083760.1, from coordinate 62,230,132 downwards.
TTTCAGGTGCCACAGATCAAACCCTGCGTGCTGTGACCTACTTGCTTCAGCTCTCTTCATCGGTTGTGAAATTTGTTGTTTGAAACGTACCGTTCGTATCATTGCACTTTATTCTCTGAGGGGTTCCTCTGTAATGGAGGGGAGGACAAATGCTGGTACATGCGGCTCGACCCAATTATGCTGCATTTTTACATTGCATTTTACTGACAAATTGAGGTGTGCACTGAAAGGAACAACGTGCACCTTGTGTAGGGTGTTGTAATCCCTGTGTGCGGTATTCTAATACCCACGTGGGGCATGGTAATCCCCGCGTGGGGCATGGTAATCCCCGCGTGGGGCATGGTAATCCCCATGAGGGGCATTGTAATCCCCGCGTGGGGCATTGTGGGGCATTGTAATCCCTGCATGGGGCATTGTGGGGCATTGTAATCCCTGCATGGGGCATTGTGGGGCATGGTAATCCCTGTGTGGGGCATGGTAATCCCCGCGTGGGGCATTGTGGGGCATTGTAATCCCTGCGTGGGGCATTGTAATCCCTGCGTGGGGCATTGTGGGGCATGGTAATCCCCGTGTGGGGCATTGTGGGGCATGGTAATCGCGCGTGCGGCATTGTAATCCCCGTGTGGGGCATTGTAATCCCTGTGCTGCACTTGTGGCCATTGTATCGCCTGTCTCTCTGCTATCTATGGTGGTTTTCAGTCTCACACTTGTTGCCTGAAGGGAGTTTTCTGAACCTGAATATGTTCGCCCTCAACATATTCAGTGGAGAGTTGATGGAGAGACAACAGCCTCTGTTGATGTGCTCTAATTCCAGGAAGTGAGACTGGATGTGTGCCAGACAGACAGGTGCGAGGCCATGACATCATTAGTAACGCACAACCCAGAGGTGTGAGAACTGCTTCACTCTCAGATACGCCCAAGCGTTACAGCCATAGGGCAGTATGTGTTTACCGGGTAACTTGGAATAAATGTATCTTAGTAAAGTGCTTGAAGGCGTGGACTGAGTGAGTCCTACTGAGGGCTCTAATGGCCACTGCAGAGCTCCTGCGACAGGCAGCGCTCGCTTCTCAGACACAGTGAAGGGAAAACCACTGTGTGGGTATGCGTGCATGTGACATGTCTTGTGCATATGTGTGTATGTCAGGATGTGTTCGTGTGTCATGTCTGCATATGTGTGTATGCGCACATGCTTGTGTGTGTGCGCGCGCTTGCTTGTGTGTGTGTGTGTGTGTGTGTGTGTGTGTGTGTGTGTGTGTGCGTGTGTGCGTGTGTGTGTGCGCACGCGCGCATATGCTTGTGTGTGTGTGTGTGTGTGTGTGTGTGTGTGTGTGTGTGTGTGTGTGTGTGTGTGTGGTGCATGGTCTGTCTCTGACTCCTCTCTGTGCTCTGGGCTCCGGCATTGGCTGTGTGCTGTTCTGAAAGGGGTAAAGCCCTTTGAACCCTGGTGCAGATTAGCTGCTGCTGGGCTCTTATGGGAACAGGGGGGCCCCGCTGGGACTCCGCTCACACTGCGGCCAAAAAGGAACCAAGAGCTGCTGCGCTTCCCCCACCTCCGCTACTCCTCCTTAAACACGAGCCAATGCCCTGGGCCTGCAGGAAGTGCCTTATCTCCTCGTCTGTTTTCTCCTCTGTCTTCCTCTTTCCACTGAAACCCATGTCTTTTCCTTTTTTTTCCTGCACATTTCTGCACAAACATCTCCCACAACTTTCAATCACAGCCTGACAAAATTCTTCCCCCCATTTTCCATTTATTTATTTATTTTTACATTTATTTTCGGATTTTTCCCTTTTTCTCCCTATTTGGTAGCCAATTGTACCCCGTCTGATTCAATTGGAGCTAGTATTAGATACACCGCCCACACCCCGTCCCTCGGCGGCCCGAAGTAGAGTGACACGCCTTCTTCAAGCCGTCTCGTCTCATGCTCGTGACCGTGATTCCGAGGCGCCCGAGTTGCTTTTTATTGTGCAGCAATCTACTAACCCTGCCAAGTCCCTCCCTCTGGAGCAGCGAGCCAATTATGCTGCTCCACGTGAGCCGGCCAAACTTGGCTTTTTGGCAGGACCGGGAATAGAACCCCGGTCCCCGGTGTGCAACTGCAGTAGACTGCAACCGCAAGTCTGCTGCGTCTTAGCCTGTTGCCCCACCGTGGCCCTCCATTTTCCATTTTTAACAAAGAGCGCATATGTGCTCCCATGTTGAAAGATTTAGGAGCACGCTACTGCATCCAAATTAGTAGCACACGTCAATTTCCAGCCACAAATGCCCCTACAGTGGGAGCAAACCTGTAAATGAAGCGGTGCTGTTAGTGCCATGCTTGTATTTATCTACACTGTTTTCAGTCCACTCCAGTTCCATAGGTGCCCGTCTTATCCCGGGCAGCCTGACTGCGGTCCTGGGGCACACCTGTGCTAGCCGAATTTGTTTGTTTCCTTTTGCGGCTGCCGCCTCACCTGTCTGTACCGGGCTGGGTAATCCTCTATGCATTTCCTGTGGGGAGGGAGGATTAGCTGGGTTCAGGGTCAGGACCCTGTCCGCTTTGGCTAGGTCACATCTTTCAAAGAAGGGGAAAACATGACGCTGTTATGATGAGCATATTCAAAATGGCTGAAAGGGGTATTGATTGCTTGTGCTGGCAGTAAAAAGGCCAAGGGTGACACTGAATGATAATTAGAGTCACTGTTCTCATCGATTGGACAGGCCTCTCCTCTCTTTCAGCTCTCTTCTTCCTCTCTATCTCCTGTCATTGGCCGTTCTTTCATCTCTTCTCTCTCCTCTCTCTCCCCTCTCTCTCTCCTCTCTCTTCCCTCTCCATCCTTCCTCTCCATCTCCTCTCATTGCCTGCTCTTTCATCTCTCTTCTCTTCTCTCCCTCTCTCTCCCTCTCCCTCTTTCTCCCCTCCTCTCACGCTGAAGCTGGGTTTAGAGTCGCCTCGTCATGTGTGTGTGAGCTCCAGTTGCAGTTCTCTCCAGGCCAGCACTGAGGTCTGCAGGGTGTCCCCGCTCCGCAGGCATTCCTGCCGCTGTGTGTGCTGGGCTCCTCTGCTGTGGAACAGAGAGATGAGACTGACTGGGGAGCCTCAGATCAAACAAACAGGCCTGTTCGCACGGAGCAGACCCTGTCTACAGAGCATCGCCAGCCCGTACCAACACTCCCACAGCGACCGCACATCACTGTGTCACATCTGAATGTGAGTGTGTTTTTTCCACCGTGGAGTGTTCATTCACACTCTGGTGCTCACGCTGTGTGTGGAGTGTTCATTCACACACTGGTGCTCACACTGTGTGTGGAGTGTTCAGTCACACTGGTGCTCACACTGTGTGTGGAGTGTTCAGTCACACTGGTGCTCACGCTGTGTGTGGAGTGTTCAGTCACACTGGTGCTCACGCTGTGTGTGGAGTGTTCAGTCACACTGGTGCTCACACTGTGTGTGGAGTGTTCAGTCACACTGGTGCTCACACTGTGTGTGGAGTGTTCAGTCACACTGGTGCTCACACTGTGTGTGGAGTGTTCAGTCACACTGGTGCTCACACTGTGTGTGGAGTGTTCATTCAGGTGGTTGTAGTGTTGAGCTCATGGATTGCTCGGGTTGGGCTGGGTGTACACCTTATCTGCCTTATCCCCGCTACTCAGCGCTTGCTGCCTCCAAGGCCATGTACCTCTGCACCGTGGATCAGCTGATGGGATGTTAATGACTCTTAAACTGGTGTAACGTGTTAACTATTTACTTTATAAACTGAACTCAACTGTGCAGTCAGGAGCCCAGCAACAGGCTGTTGACAGCGGGACTGTGGGCAGGCAGACCAATAGCTGTCGCCATCTCCGCAGCCGTGTGTGTGTGTGTGTGTGTGTGTGTGTGTGTGTGTGTGTGTGTGTGTGTGTGTGTGTGTGTGTGTGTGTGTGTGTGTGTGTGTGTGTGTGTGTGTGTGTGTGTGTGTGTGTGTGTGTGTGTGTGTGTGTGTGTGTGTGGTCAGTCTCTTTCTCTACCTTTCTTTGTGCTGCTACTCGATCCTCTCTGTTCATCTTTCTCACAGGCGTGGATCAGACAGTGCGGAAACAGCACCTGTCCCCACAGGCCTGCTTCCAGCTCTTTCCTCACAGCCAGGAAGTCCCAGCAGACACTGCTTTGTACCTGTACCTCAGGGCACAGAACGCAAGGCCTGCCGGGAAGGCACTTTCTATAAAAGCTCTTTATTGTGCATTAGTAAAGAATGAAGCGCAGAGAAAATTAACAGACTGTGTGGTCAATGTCTGCTAATGTCATGTGATGCATGTGACTCACCTGTGCTATGATTAGGGTTCACTGACTTGCAGGCTGAATGAGGCTAATTAGGATTTAAGCAGCAACTGAATTTCTAAACCTGTATGTTTGTGTCTTTGACTTGAGACCACACCGCATTGTTATGGTGTTCCTGAGTCAGGACTGAAGTGGTTTCTGTGGGTGTGTGAGTGTGTGTTTATGTTGTGAAAACTATGATGGATGTGCTATGTTGATGCGTGTGGCTCTGTGATTATTGCTGTCTTGAGGAAGGCCTGTAGTAGAGTTTCTTGTACTGAAGAGCTTTTCAGTATGTGTACGTATGTTTAGGGAGGTAGATGTGTTTTGGGTGGTGTTGGCAGTCTGAATGTCTCATACACACACGAGACACACACACACACACACAGTCACACACTACATACACACACTTGCACACACACGCACGCATGCACACACACACAGCTGATAATGTGTGAGTAAAAGGAGGCAAAAGGAGAATTGCCTCCTTTTACTCCAGTGACTCCTCTCTGGCCCTTGTTTTTAAACAGAGCGCACGTCATACACACAGAGCTACCGAGTGTCCGTGTGTGTGAGTGACTGAGACCTTTCCATTCTGCTGCAATAAAAGCACAGAGCCGCTCATGAGATTAGCGTAAGAGACAACACGTTGTTCTGTGTGTGCACAGGAAGACGAGTCTGACCTAGATCTAGAGCTCAATACGCTAGCCAGAGCGAGAGAAAGACCATGTGACTATACCCCCTACTCCTACTCTACCCCCACCCAACCTTGGCAACTGGTGAGAGAGGGGTATCAAGTAAGTGTTTGTGTTTGTGTGTGTGTGTGTGTGTGTGTGTGTGTGTGTGTGTGTGTGTGTGTGTGTGTGTGTGTGTGTGTGTGTGTGTGTGTGTGTGTGTGTGTGTGTGTGTGTGTGTGTGTGTGTGTGTGTGTGTCAATGAGACGAGAAGGTGTATCTGAGAGAGAGGATTTGTGTTTGTGAGAGAGGATGTGTGTGTGTGTGCGTGTCTGAGAGGGAGAGAGAGCAAGTTGTTGGTTGGCTGGATTAAATATTCATTGAGCCTTGGATTGGCTGCAGGAGACAGTTACTGGAGAAGGTCTGTTTCTTTTCTTTTGAAGCAGCGAGCACTCTCTCGCTCTCTCTCTCTCTCTCTGTGGCCCTCCCTCGCTCGCCTGCAGTCTAAAGGCATAAAAGCGCAGGGCCGGCAGCCCTCAGGACACACGTCGCGCCCGGCGCCTTATCCTCCACTTGGGGACCGTCTCTGAAGGCTCCGACTGTCACATACCTCCCCTCCTGCTCCTCCGAGCGCGCACGCACACACACACACACACACGCGCACGTACGCTCGGACGGAGGAGACGCGAGAGGGAGCCCAGCCCGTAAGGAGCAGAGAGCCGGCCGCGGCTCGTCCGGGGTCGCCATGGAGAGGAGCGCAGGAAGCGTGGAGCGTGCGCTGCAGACGGTAGGTCTGTTTACCGTCTCCGCGCTCGGGGGTCCGTCTCGCAGGGAAACGTGGAGCGGGCGGGGAGGGACAGGAGGGGGGGAGCCGGGGCTGTTGGAGGCGCTCGGAGAGGCAGACTCCTGAAAAGGAAAAGGCTTCGGCGACGGTTCGCCCCGACTCGTCTGCCGTGGAGAGGGAGAGGGAGAGGGAGGAGTGGAAAATGTGGGACGGGCCTTGTTGGTATGGAAAGGAAACAAAGATATTCTTCTCCCATTCTCTTGTATCTCCTGGGAGGTGGTGTGTGCGTGCGGTGTGTGTGTGTGCATGAGTGCAGAGGAGAGGTGTATGTGAGTGCTATGAGGTAGTGTGTGACACTGCGTCTTGGGTGGTGGAGGATGTCTGTGTGTGTGTGTGTGTGTGTGTTTATTGACTGATGTAGCTGAGAGATTATTGTTACGGTGGGCGAATGAAGGAGCACGTATGCATTGTCATACAGGAAGGGTTCTCCCTTTCATCAGTAGATGTACAAGGGAAAGGGAAGTCTTTCTATACTTCCCGGATTGTTCTTGTGGTGTGAACACAGCTTTGTGGCATTCAGTGGAAGAGAACACGTGCTTTGCAAAAGATGTGTTTTGTTTCCTCAGGAAAAAAAAAGAGAAAGAAACACTTGAGTGTTTTTTTTTTTCCCTACAGCGGACACTGTTTGTATGTCTTGTTTCTCCAACAAATTACCAGATGCTCTGTGGATGCAGAGAAAGGCCCAGTCATTCTCACAAGAGGTGGGGGGATTGGTTAGAGTGGACATGTCATTCTTCATTCTTCACAATGAAAGAATAAGTTCACTCCCACATCTCAGACCAATAACTTGGTACCAGAGCATGATGGGATTGAACAGACAAATGTGTTCTCCACGGTCGTGTCTTGTAATCTTTCACCAGGCAATCAGTTGAACACCCTGGCCAAGGTTCTGTGTTTAAAGATTCACCCCAGACCTGAAGAGACCGTGGTTATGATATTCGTATTTATCAGTTTTTATGAGCAGTTGACACATTTTTATCTAATTATTGTTGACATAGACCGATTTTATTGTTGGTACAAGGATTTACAAGGTCAGCGTATGGACTGTTTTCTGCTCTTCTGTCACATTCTGATCTGATGCAGCATTGCAGAGCTGTAGATAGGGTTGGCATTTCTTTTTCATGGGAGGGAAGCAGCAGTTGTTTAATTTAAGCAGAAGATGCTTTTCCCTAAACGGCATACAGCGAGAGAGAGAATGTGGGAGAACCTTTTGATTTTTAAAACTCCGTTCTATTAATCTTTCCAAAACTAAATTCCTCTAGCTTACTTCTGCTGTTATATCCAGAAAAAAACCCCAGAAAAGATAAACAGAAAAGCACCAACTAGTTATAAATTGATAGCATTAATGAATGAATTAACAAATAGTATGTAAATTCCTGTTTAACCTATGAGCAAATCAGGAAATGCAGCCACTTCACCACGTCAGTTGGGTCGGTGTATTCTTGTGTTCAAATCGCTGCTCTGGTTTGCCACACAATTCAGCTTTATTTTAGCACAAATCCTGTGTATTTTAGATAGATAGATAGATAGATAGATAGATGGATACTTTATTCATCCCGAGGGAAATTTTAGAAATAGGTTGACACTGACATTTCAAAAACATCATTGAGTGCTTCAAGGTGTAAAATCCTGCTATGACCAGCTAACCGCTGTTTCAAAACCTAGCTTGAGCTGGTCAAACCATATTGAGTAGCTGAACTGCTCGACCAGCTACTAGTCATTTCAAAACCTAGCTTGAGCTGTTTTTTTCAGCAGGGGAGTCTTATGAAAAATGAAACCTAGCCGTGAGCCTTTGACAGTCTACAATCACATTCTGTTCTGTGCACAAACCTTCTGGCGAAAACAATTCTACGAAGGACTCTCCACTTATTTTTCCACAGTGGGGGTTTATAGATCGTCTTCCATGCAGGAGTCCATTCCATGTCCTCAAAACGCTCCGGCCACTTAGATCTGGGCAGAGTCTGAAATGAAGCTGTGTGCAGCGCCCTCACACTCCAGCTGGAGAGCGCTTTCTTTTCTGGCTTCTACCTCATGGAACAGTAAGCAGGGGGTTCTTCAAACCCATCCCTGCTTGGGCTGGATAGATCCAGAAAGTAGGGCGTTCTGTTTCCGGAACTTTCCTGTACCCCCCAGCCAGGCCGTCAGCTCCAGCCCTAGGAGGAAGAAACTAGAAGCCATGTTTCTCAGGTTTCGGTGCCACACTAAATTAGCCCCTCTGTCGACTGAGTCAGTGACAACAGGTTCCGTTTGCAAGCCAGCTAACATTAAACTTGTCCGAAATCACAAAAGCCAGTAACTAATTTGTTAGTTTAAAGTATAATTCCAAATTGTTGTTTCTGCAGTGTGAAACTGCAGTACAACTCTGTGCTGAGCCTGCAGAGCTCCACTCCAGGCTCAGCACAGCTCCGCTCCAAAAATAAATAAATAGTGGCTTGGGCTATGCTAAACAGCACCTCGTCCCCTCAATTTCAACAAATTCATCAAGTTTAAAACTATTTTATAATATGCAAACTGGGTAAATTGCCTGGGTAAATTGCCCTTTTATAACAGTCTGTTCACTCAAGATTGTGGCAGATTTACACTGTCCTCCTGGTTGTAGTTTGGTCAGTCCAGCTCTGATACGGAGAGAAAAAGAGAGCGGGAGTGACCGAGTATTCCTTACTGAAGAGACAGATTGGAACAGAAGGCCTTGTAGTCCTTGATGACATATCTTTCCTGCTTATTTCTCCCTCTCTTTGTTTCTGTGTGTTTTGTTTGTCGTTTCTTTTGCAATCTTCTCCTTTTCACACACTGAATTGATTGATGTGTCAAGTTACTTATTAAATATTGGTTCCAATGTGGCCCAAATTCTTTTCTAAATAATTACAATGCCAATCAGAATTCTAACGGAATCTTCAGATAACATTGTGGCATATTTATGCTCTCTTAAATTTGTTGGGGTGCCATCTCTTGTCTGTTGTCAGCAGACTTTGCTCACTCAGTGTCTATCAGGCAAACGTCTGCATGCTGGGCAGTCAGTACTATCTGACCTCCACCACTGATTTATCAGTCAGCCTTGTGAGGACCGACTGGCTTTACACAGGCTTGGTACGGCCAAACAACTACTTTCCCCAGAGCTGTTGTTCATATATTTATTAAATATGCGTGGCTCATGGCACACACAGACATGTGCACACATACTCACAAACACAGACATGCCAATTTTGTGCAGTCTGTAATTTCCTCTCTAAAAATGTAAATGTGTCACTATTTTTGGGTTGTTAGGTGTCAATTCAGCCTGGGAAAATTGCCATCTTGTGTCACAGAGTAGTTTCTTGTAACACTGTAACATGGAACATGGCCATATTCACTTCCGCCAATGCTAGTGGCTTCAATTGTTAATGCAACCAAAGGCTGTCCGTTACTTCATTGGGTCGATAGCATTCACATATGACTATGTGTAATCGTCTGTCTATTATCAGAAAAGGGCTATGGAAGTAGGTCAAAAGCATAAGAATGAAGACATAAGCTATACTGTAGGGTCCCCACAAGTTATGGTTTGTTGACTTTTGTTTACTAGCCAGAGAAACTAGCTAACATCAAGCAGCTTGTTATTAAGACAAATCAACGTGGCTGGATATATATCTTGGTGTGACTAGTTCAGTTTTCTGTGCTTGTGTAGAATATTTCAGTAGAACGTCAATTTTGCTGTTGCAACTTTTCCAAAATCGAGACCCCAGCTCACATTCACACACAAAGGTTCTGTACCAATTTGTGGTAAAGCTGCACGTATGCCAAGGGTTTTTGAGTTTGTAGGAAGGCGCTGTTGCATCAGCAACCTCATCAACCGTGTCCATTTAGCTGTTTGTCCTCCCCCTTGTCATTATCCCCATAGAATTCACTGCTTCACTTCCTCCCATTGGGCCTGGTCCCCGCTGTTCCCTTGTTCGGGACAAAACCTCTGTCCGGTTGTGCAATTCTGCCCTAGCACATTATCAAACAATTATTTTATTAAGATCTAAAAGGAGGTTATTGTTTGTTTCGACATTGTGTTCTTAGCCTGTATAAAAAAAATAGGTCAAGGCGAAGTCACTAGCATATCCGCTAGCACCGACCTTGTGAGAAATTCTGAAACTTGAGCGTTTTGGTTCTTCGTAACGGGGGTGTTCCGTTCGCATGGGCTCTGGCTGCTTGAAATAAAGACAAATTTTACATTCTAAATTGAGTAGAACCTCACTCTTTGTTTTCTTCAGGAAAAAAGAGTTGACTGTGTCCTATCTTCCAAGTGACAGACCCTTTTATCAGGTGTCCGATTAGATGACGCCTTTGCTTCCACATTCCCATTGACTTGACCTTCCCAGAGTAAGAGTAAGAGTTTCAACAGCACGTAACCCTGCCGGTCACATTCCAGAACATTCTGGGTGGGACCCCAGACTTGTGATGATGGACAGGCTTGCTGGCTGTAATGAGAGCCCTCATCGCCATGGCGTCTGCCATCGTCGCCAGCCATGTCTCAGTCCTGGTAGAGCAGGGCTGAGCTCAGTGGAACAGGAGTTACTCTCACTCTCTCTCTCTTTCTCTATCAGCCTCTCACACGTTCTCCCTCTCTGTAATAAAAGGCTCTCCCCCACCCATATGCCTTCATTATTTGCTGCCTTTGGTGGGCAAAGTGTGTCCCTCAAACTTATTTTAACTCCCTTTTTAGATGGTAGGGTTGCCTCTTTAAAACCTCATTTGTCTCCTGTTTTGGAGACAGACAGACAGTCTGCAGTGCTGAATTAAACATCCCACGGAATGCAGAGTGGACTCTCTCGCCTGGTTGGTATTCATGGTCGTGGAAGCCAGCAGTTCTGTTTGTTTGTTTTAAACCCTCTGAGTAAGTTCAGCCTGTGCCAAAGTCCTTGTCATTTATCTTTACCTTGAACAGGGCAGGGTCAGACGGATCACTTCAGAATCGAGCCGGCTAAAGGAATAAGTAGCAGGGCATACATCTTTTACACTCCGCTTATCTTCCTTAAGTTGTTGGGTAAGCCTGACAAGGCTTGTGATCCACACCACCTGATGCCCTGTGTCTTATGGGAAGGAGATGGGATGTGCTGGGGTAGGGTCAGGTGACCTTTTTTTCCTCTCTGCGATTGGTGGATATTGGCTGGCATGTGCACTGTGTTTTTGGTTCACTGGCTCTCATAGCTGCTAATGCCTTCATGTCCCTGGTTGTGTTCTGAGCACCCTGCTTTGCCTTGCCTGATACGCTGAACACCCCACTCGGGGTTATCCACGCCAGCCTTATGCTTTCTTCCCCCGAGGGCTCACACATTGATAAGTGCTGGGTTTGCAGGGGGAACCCCATATCAATATTTATTTACTTAATATGGCAGCCTGGGCCATGACTGTAAGGAAAGATCAGGTTGTAGTTTTACGCACACATAGAGAGCCCCGGTTCGCCCTGGAGGAAGCGGTGGTAATTGAGAAGTTGGATGGTGTGACTGGATTCTGCAGCTGGCTTGTTGTGAGTACTACAGACTCTTCAGTGTGTTCCCCCAGAATCTGCTCCTCCTGGTGCCTGTGATGGTGTGCTTCTGCAGGCCTGTTTCTCTTCTCAGAAGAGGGAGATGACATGGGTCTGACGTTCTGAGACTGACGGAGGGACACCACAGAGAAATAAAGGAAGGAAGACGGAAAAGGAGAAGAGTGGCAGGATGTGTGCAGTGTGTAGTGATTTTCGCACAGCGCTTTGAGGTCTGGGCTCTTGTGCTCAGCGTGTTGCTGTGCAGTTTGCACTCAAAACTGCAGCGTGCTGGCAGGACTCTTGCGTTATCCTGTTCGCTCAGGCAGTTGTGTGTGTGTGTGTATGTGTGTGTCTGCGCGCGTACACGGATTTGTACATGCTTGTGCAATTCTGGTTAGAAATGCACAGCGCTCACCTGCATACACCTGCTGATTAAAGCACCCTCTAAAGCTACGGTGCTAAAGCTACCATTGATAAGTTCCAAGAAGGGGAAATTCTAGCCTCTGTGTGAGGAACAGGTAAGCTTAAAATGACGCAGGTGAGGTGGTTACCGTAATCCCTCCTGGCACCCATCCAAAAAAAAAAAAAAAACAACAAAATCTGACTGCAAAGTAATGTGGCACTCTAGGAGGCAAGTTCACTGGAAAGTGTACCGTTCCTGGAAAGATTCTCACACATGCTATACGCACGGACACACACGCACTCACACACAAATGCACACAAATACATACACACACACACACACACACACACACACACACACGTGCTCACACATAAACTGCACTATAAATAAGCATTCATATTTAGCTCGGAGCCAAATGGAGTTGGCGGGGGGGGTGAGGGGGGGGGGTTGTCAGATGTCCAATTTGGGCTCACGCCGCGGTGATGCCATCTCCCCTCCCCCTGGCTTCCCGCCCCGCCCCCGGTGGTCAGGCTACCCCTGCCAGCGCTGGTCCTCTCTCCAGCAGAACGTGGAAGGCAGCCGATGAGACTCCATCCACCCAGTCCTCTCAGACCTTCTCCCCACATCGCGTCCAGCGCCTCTGTGCTGCGTCTCTCCGTCTGTCCCCGTCGTCTCCGTGCGTCTCCCGGGGGCCACGAGACCCTCGTCTGCGCAGGCCTGCGGGCTTCCTCTCTCTTTTCCGCTGTCTTCCTCTTCCTCTTGGCGGTGGTCGCGCTCTCCCTGATCGCTGCGTGGCCAACCGGTCCTCCTGACCGCGTTTTTCTGGACTCCCCGGCCCTCCTCCGTCTGGGGGTCTTATTCTCTTGATAATGCAGAGCTTTTGGAGCGAGGTGGCTAACCTCAGGAGAGATTCAAGTGCCAGATCGACCAGAGCTTCGGTAGGTGTGTGCGTGTAGAGTTAGTGTATGACGGTGTGTATATGTGGGGGTTGCGCTTGTGTGTGTGTGTGCGTGTGTGTGTGTGTGTGTGTGTGTGTATATATGCCTGTTGGGTTGTGTGTGTACGGTTGTCTGTGTGTACGTAGGGTTGGTTGTGTGTGTTTGGGATTGTGTATGCGTGTGGTTCGGAGTGTGTGTACAGTGTGTGTGTACCTGGGGTTGTGGGTGTGTGTGCGCGCGCTTGTGGGGTTGTGTGTGTCTATGAATGAGCGGTTCTGTTTGTGAATGCGTGTTTGAGTGTATGTGCGCATGTCTGCGCGCGTGTGGCTGTGCATGTGCCTTTTTGCAGTTTGGCTGTTTTCCCATTACCCGCTGTGCTTTGAGACGTGTGGCTCTCCCAGGAAGTGTGTGTGTGCTCTGGCACCCGTCCTGCCATCTGTGTCTGCTTTCACTACTCTGCTGCAGGCCTTTTACCTGCCTGTGCTCACTCTGCCTGGGTGTATGTGTGCTCAGATATCTACCTCTACTGGGCCAAATAGTACCCATTTCTACACCCACCGTGTGCCCAGCCAAACCAGCCTTCATTCTGATGCCTCCATCATTGGGTCATTGTGTATAAGAAATGTAGCTTGAGTTCCAGTAAATGGCTTTAAATCTTCTGAGCTGACAGTGCAGCCTGCTTACAGGTGTCTTGTGCCTGTGTGGTGGTTTGATTTACAGTACCCTGGGACCCTTGTGGTTAGAAAATTGGTACTGTGATGGAAACTTTACCGTTTCAGTTCCTAGCTAAGGCATTGCTGTTGCGTAATGAATCAGTCACCAGGTTAAAGGCATCTGCTCGGCAGATAAAACATAATGATGATGCTTTGGGCTGCTCAGACGCACTCCAGGTGTTGCGCAAATCCGGTGTGAAAAGATGCACCATTTCTTTTTCTTTTAAAGGAAAAAACAAAAACGCTATCTATACACAAGTCAGAGGTTTACAGAGCCCTGAATGTGATGTGACCTATTGATGTGGAACTCTGTCAGAACCAGATGGAGAAATTGATCGTCCATGAAATGGATCTTTATTGCCATGGTAACCTGCGGGTGCTTTCGTTGCATGGTGGGGGTAGTGGCAGTGTGTGGTAAAGTGGGGAGGGGGGTAGTGGGGCGTGCTTTCTGTGCTGCCAGAACAAGGCATAAAGTTACTTATTTTCAGTGCCTCATAAATGCAGACAGACCTGCAATGTACTTTAAAGCATTAGCTCCTTTTCATCATAGCCTGTTTGGTAAGGTTATGTTGTTCGGTATTTGATGCTGGGAGAATGGCTGGGGCTGCTGATGGCTCTCATCATTTCGATGTGAGACTCATGATGTTCGTTCAGGCTGGTCAAATTGGTGTGGGAGCCGTAATGGACTTTTAGATTGGTGTGAGAGCTGTAATGGATGACTGTAAAGCACTGGCAGAGTCCCCTTGCTTTGTGTTCTCACAGGTACTGTTGTGGAAACGCTTTGTGTTTGCAGAGATTCCTCGTGCTCTCAGATTACCCTGACATTCTCAGTGCCCGAAACACTCTGTTCTGGTCCTCTTCTCTCTGCACTCCACAGTGCTTGGGTTGTGTGTGTGTGTGTGTGTGTGTGTGTGTGTGTGTGTGTGTGTGTGTGTGTGTGTGTGTGTGTGTGTGTGTGTGTGTGTGTGTGTGTGTGTGTGTGTGTGTGTGTGTGTGTGTGTGTGTGTGTGTGTGTGGTGACCAATCAGCAGTGGGTTGGAGATGATACCCATGGGAGATGCTACTGGTGCATTTTTGACCAATAGCATGAATGGCTTCAATTTCCAAACTTTGGAAAGTTCAAGCTATGTTACCTGCCACGTATCCAGCTTAATGAAGAACGTAATATTACTCGCTGTCTTCATGAGCATGAACAAAATGGAAGTGGATGCATCTGCCTTCATAATATGATATCATATCATGCTCTCCATACTGAAAGGTGAAATGGTGCACCTGCAGCATGTGTTCGGTGAGTAGGGATGAAGGTAGAAGGGTTTTCACCGAGCGGTGCTGAGGTGCTCTGGGGCCACACCGTGATGACCTTTCCACAAACATACATGTGGATGTGGGCCAGCGTGGGGCGCGTTTCTGTCCTGTGTATGTTTGGGTGAGGGCTATGTGGGGCAGCACGCTGCCAGCGGATAGCTGGTGGGACTGCCCAGGGGTGGGGTATTTTTAAACGCCAGTTTTTTTGGGAAGTGAGTTCAACAACCCAAAAATAACCACCCCCCGTGTCATGTTACCACACATCACAGGTGGCTGAACTAGGCACTAAAGTGGGCAGGGCTATAGGAGAAGAGCGAGCAGTCCGAGACATAGCCCAGCAGAGTGTGTTTCCATAAACATAGCCTCCTTGGTTACGCGCACCAGGTAGTTCTGATGGTTCTGCCATTTACAGGCCTTACAGTGTAGCGGCCCTGCACCAGGACCAAATGACAATATATAGTAGTATTATTTTATTCCCAAGTCTAGGATATTTACTACAAGTTCTCCCTTTCTCCAGGGCCCAGGACAGCTGACAGTGTCTGTACTTCCAGTGGAAAGACTTAGCTTTAACCTGACTCGTTGGGGAGCGCCGGGTTTGCCATTGTATCGAAGTACAGGCACATTTCACATTTTTGCTGAGGTTTTTGTTTGTCCACGTTTTAGTGCTTTTTTTCGTATGTGGGGCTTGGCACGTGCGTTTGACACATTTGGCAGTATTTTATCAGCCTTGGCAGTTTGCTAATGGAGTTGCTTACGTTTAATTAAAATAGGGCCCAGTATGGGCCTTTCATAGCACAAAGCAGTTTTATTTTTGTTACAATTTTATTTTTGTTATACTGAAATTCATGGCAAAAAGGGGCATGTGCAGTTGCCCTCTTAGTCTGTGATAAACACATCACACTTTACAATGAGGTTCATGTATTGGAATTAACTAATGTAGTTGTCAACATGAACTAATGATGTGCAAATACACAAACAATGCTGTAGGGATTGACTTCAGTAGTTATGCAACCTTATTGTAAAGTGTTACTGGTAAATGCACCACAGTGAATGAGTGGTAGTTTAGATGACACAAGCTCCATCAGTGGAGTGTATGTGAAACAAATGGGCTGGAATGAAGGCAGTCTTTATCCTGGATGTAATGTGGTAATTGAGTCTGGGCTGTTAGTGTTGCTGTGAGTGCGTGTCTTACAGGGCTGTGGATCAGACAGGTCTCTGCTGTATGGCTTGCACAGGCAGATGTGAGCCTCAATGGAGCCAGGCTCATCTGAGGTCAGCTGTGCTGTGGAGGCCTTACCACCAGCCTGAGATTACTGCACTGTGTATGTGTGTATGTGATGTGTAAAATTTAGGAGCACACTAAAGCATCCCAATTAGATGTGCTGCTGAATTATTTATGACAATTAGCACACATTGATTTTCGGGGCCTCATAAAATGGGAGCCCTGTATAATCAGTGTGTGTGTGTGTGTGTGTGTGTGTGCGACAGGGACATACTGTATGTACTGTACCAGATAGTCAATCTCTTGGTCTCATTGGAGGAGGTCATCCTACTCCGCCACGAGGGGAGAGAGAGTATGTGTGTGTGTTTGGCCTGGTCATCTCGCTGGGTTGGGGAGAGAGCGAGTGTGCGTGTGTGTGTGAGAGAACAGCAGCTCTGCAGAGGGGTCTCACGGAGATTGCAATGATCCTGGGTTTAGCCAGCGGGAGCACTAGAGTCCAGTCGGACATTATTTACCCAGAGTTGTGTAAAAGGATCTCACTGGGAGCCTCTCCCTGAGCTCATCCTTCCTGGTCAACATCCAAGCGGCCACATTCACATCCTCACGTACTCCCCCTCCGGGGTGCTGTCTGCAGCAGGGTTAGGGTATCAGGCTTTAACTGACCTAACATGTGAGGTCTGACCCCACCGCAAGGGGAGATTTAGTGGGTATTTCTGATATCCATGTCATAATATCCATGCCATACTTGTACTCTGTGCCAGTCCAGGGTTGGACTTGTTGGCTGTGCGTGTTTCCTGGGGGTATCCATTTTGCAGGGTGTGAGAGACTTTTTTTCAAGGGCACCATCCATTTGAATGCATTTGGCAGCTAATAATTTACTGCAATCTAAGCACATTGTTCTCTGAACTTAATGTGTGGAAGTTAATAAAGGTCACTGCCCACTTCCCAATATTGTAATTTATTCTTTCAAAATCTGGAAAGTTTTATTGTTCACTGTTATTGGGTTTTTTCTGTGTTATGGGTGGTCAAGAACAGTTCAAAAAAGCATTTATGACTTCATTTGATACACAGATATGTTTGTTAAATGGAAAAGTCAGTTAAGATGTTTTTCCATGGTTTTTCCATGGTTTCTTGTAGACCATGCAGCCCCAGTGGAAAGCTGCAACACAATAGTGTAACTTTGCTTGTGATGGTTATCGAGATGACTACATAGGCTAACACTTGACTGCGGCTGGACATTGGTTTTTTTGCTGTTAAAGCGAGGCCATGATCATTTGAAAGCTCAGGTAAGTGACTATGTGAAAAGTCTATAATGATACCCTTTAGCTCTCAGTTGGGCTGATCTTCCAAGAGTTCAGAAAAAGCGGGTTGAGGACTTTGCTGGGGTGCCTGATCAGTGCTTGGAAAGTCCAAATGCATTCACTGGGTTTGGGTTCTCCTGGTGGTCCTTTCAGTGTTTCCAAACTGTCTCTTGGAGATTTCACTTGCCAAGAAGAGGGCGCGAGTGTACATTATCCCCAAGGTGAGGAAGATGGTGAGGGATAATGTACACTCGCGAGTGAGGCCAGAAAGCACCCAAGGATCCTGGTTCAAGAATTGCAGAGATTGGTTGCATCTTGGGGTCGCCAAGTCTCAAAAAGAACCTTAAAACTCCACCTCCATAGCAACAAAGTCTTTGGAAGGGATGCAGGAAGACGGCCCTTACTGAGCACAATAAACAAAAGCAAGCATCTCGAGGTTTGCCTCTTTGGAAGTATGACTGGAAGAGTGCTATGGTCAGATGAGACCAAAACTGAACGTTTTGGCAATACACACCATCAACATGTTTGGCGGCAAATGAGGAATGCATACAAGGAGAAGCTGTCAAATATGGAGGTTTTTTCCTGCCTGTGTTCCAGGGACATTATTTAAGATCAACGGCACATTGAATTCAACAAGGCACCAGGACATTTTTGCAGAAAATCTGGTTGCATCTGCTAGGAGGCTGAGGCTTGCTCATATGTGGATTGACCTGCTGGTCAGTGACTCCAAACATACAAAATCCACACAGAAATGGTTAAGTGGGAACAACATCCATGTCCTGCGATGGCCGTCTCAGTCTCCACACTTAAGTCCCAAGAAAAGCCTGTGGTCTGAACTAACGATGGGGGACCATAAGTACAAACCAAAGGATGTAAATGATTCTGATGTGTTCTGCATAGAGGAATGGGTAAAAATCCCTCCCAGTGTGTTCTCTAACCTTATCCCAAGCAATTGGAAAAGACTCACTCTTGCCATGGGTGTTTGCGCAAAGTATTAAACCATATATAATAATAAAATTGTGAAGTATAAGATTTTGGTTTATTCCATTGAATCATTAATAAAGAACACTACTTTACACATGTTAAAGTTTACATCAATGACCATATTATTTGTTAGTTTACATCATTTTTTGACTATTTGTCAAGGTTGCCAATAATTCTGGAGCCCACTGTATGTAAAATGGAAAAGAACAGGCAAGTTATTAAATCTATGTTTTATTTAAGTATCAAGAAAAGGAAAGAGTCAAGCAAGCTTCCCTTTAATAAGAACAGGAACAGCGCTGGTCACATGTTCCTGCTGTGTCACATTTTCAAAGTGAAAGCTCTCTTTATTTTTTTGCTGAGAATTAGATGCGGTCGGGCTCGAGCTGATTGTTTGGCTGCTACACATCTCGTCGCTCAGTCACTGTTGAGTGTTTTTGTTAGTTTACATTTAACTTCTGCTCAACGTGAGACCAAATGGCTTTTTTTTTAAATCTTCTATTCTTTGCAAAGCATTTCGAGGAATGTCTGTTTGTTTTTTGCTAAAAGCATCACGGAACATTTCTCCCATGTCCTGACCATGACCTCACTCAGTTGTCAAAACGCAAAATCAGCACTAAGGCTTTTAAACACCGGCCTTCGACCATCTCGGTGAGAATAAACACCACAAAACTGAACTAAACCCAGCCTAGCCCTGTTCTCATGTGGGCAGTGTCCTACTGCTCGTCACAGTCAGCTGATGGACTAAGCGTGGGTGAGACTTGTGTGGCAGTCTGGGTGCCTTTGAAAGAGGAAGGAGTTTCTGTCATCTGTGTTCTTTTGAAAGCGGAATGAGTTCCTTGTGATGTCTGTGGGGGTGTGATGTGTGCATCAACTTTAAGCCCAGCCCTCTCCATTCTGCCTGCCGTCTGAACTGCTGTGATGTGTGACTGCATCTCTACTGTAGGACATCACTCCACTGTTTCCTTGCACCTCACAGTGCTGTCTGAGTCCATGTCAAATTTGTCTCAGTGCTGAGGTGCCGTCTGAGCTGGTGGTGTTTTAAGGGTTTTTTGACAAGACATGTTTTTTCTGTGGTTGTGTTTCGTGTAAAGGTCCATATGGAACGTCTGCAAGTCACATGTTTTTTCAGAGAATAGTCTTACTGTGTGCTGAAGAAGTTGTCTCGCTGTAAACATTAGCATGAAATATAACCAAGACACCATTAGCGTGTACAGAGGACCGGAGGAAAATTACCAGCTCTGCCTGCACTATGTCTACGCATGTCTACACACGTCTGCAGAAAACACAACACCAGTTCAGTTAGTGAAACATTACTGAACATGGCTATGAAAACACAACATTGCAGCTAGTGAAACATTACTAAACACACGTACAAAAACACACAACATCAATGCAGTTAGCAAAACATTACTGAACACGCGTACAAAAATACAACATCACTGCAGTTTTGTCGGACTCTGTTTCCTGGACTGTTTCTCATTTGTGACATAATGTGATAGAGGGGCGCTCCACTGCTGATGGGAATGGGCTGCTCCTCCTGCACCAGGACTGTGCTGGTCTCAGAGTTAATTAACATGTGTGGCTCTCTCTTTTATTTATTCAACAGTCGCCCATGACTCCGCCCTGCCTCTCATGTTTTCACAGCCATTTGCATCATATTTCCATCATGCAATTTGCATAAAATATGGTTGCTGTCCAAAGTTCTAGAGTCATGGCTGCTTTATTCTCTGGATTATCTCAATTTAGAGTGAAGGCTCAATCTCCTCTCAATCTTGACCAGCCAAAATGGCCAGCCATGCTCCCTATGTACATCAGAGATTGTGATAGAAATTGAAGGCATTTATCACTTGGATCAATGTTGAAAAGGGAGAAGAAAAAAAAATATTGATGAAAGCTGGCCTTAAAATAACAGAATTGGTCGATGTACTTTCCTACCTTGTGAGTACATGTGTATCTTTGCAGTGAGTCATTATTTATGCAGATGAGTGCTTAGCTGGTAAAAATTGCTTCATCTGCAGCCTTTTTTGATTTAGGAAGCGATTTGAATGGCGAATGAACAAAGCCATGTGTTCTGTAATGTTGATGAGATTTCAAGCAGCACATTGGGAATACCCTTCCTGTTGTGAAATACAGAACATGACATTCTCTTAGTATCACACTGAAGAGCCACAGGAGCCCCTCAGTAAATGAAGGAGTCAACAGTCAACAGAGATGCTGGCCTCTCAGCAATAAGCAGTGTCCTGTCTTGCTATTGCTGTGATGAAGGTCCTTGTCGTCGCATGTACGATGTCAAGGAGGTCGATATTGCGTTGATTAGTGGGGCACAAATGAGTGTTTTTTTGACGTTGGTTATTCAACGAGTACCAAGCACTGAACGATTATAGGTAGAAAAGTGGTTGCGTCATGACATGACATCATTCAGCCGTGTAGCTGCGACGCAGATTGACAAATTTTTATTACTATTATTATTATTATTATTATTTTTGTATATCTTCTCTTTCCCTCTGTGTGTCTGTGTTTGTGGGAGCCGATGTGGAGGAGGCCGGTCAAAGGCTTTTAATCTAGGGGGCTCATAATCTAAGCAATAGCAAGGTTAGCCTAATATGCTTTAATCTCAGCTCATGATCTCCCTATGGCAGGATTTAGCACCCAAATCCTGGGGGCTGGTGTGTGTTAGTGAGAATTGTTCCAGGCTTAGAGTGAGAGTGGTATGATGGCGGTAACACACACACACACACACACACACACACGCACACTGTGGACTCACCTGGGATTTAGGTGAGTGGGCTCATTAACATTCTTTACATTACATTTTATTTAGTGAACTACAATTAATGTGTGATGCATATATCTCCCTCAACCTGCTTTTTACAAACTCCTGAGATTTCATTTCATTCATCAAATGCCCCTGCTAAAAACCTGTGAGTGAGATGGACAGAGAGAGCGGAAGAGAGACAGCAATGAAGAGTACCGAAGCAACATTAGCTGAATCCCTGTCCCTCACGTTGTGGGTTCCGTGACTGTTGGCCCGAGAACTGGCCCGGGTCCAACCCAAACATTTAATTCTCCCTCACAGGTGCTGTGCAGCTGATTTTTTTTTTTTTTTTTTTTTTTTTCCTCCCCAACCATATTGATCTTCCTGCTTTGGTCTATGACAGGGTACCCACCTTTCTCTGGGGCTTAACTGTTTCATTTGTTCTTTCAGGGAAACGATGATGAGGCAGTTGTGGATCTGGGAAAGACCAGCTCCACCATCCACACAAACTTTGAGAAAGAAGAGCTGGAAAGTAAGTCAGTCTCTCTCTCTGTCTGTGACCTTTTCTTCTTGTCTTCCCACTCTCTGTCTCATGCTGTTTCTCCCTCTCTTTCTCTCTCGGTCTCCTTCACTGTCTCAGACTCAAAAAGGATCATTGCGATACCTTGGGAACGGGGCAGGAAGTCATGTTCAGTGGACAGGAAGAGTGGGCAGTGGGAGTTGAGGTTATTGCTGGTCCAGTGATTGTTATAGGGATATATGAGATGACTTCATGAATGTGGACCTGGGGCTTAGAGAAGGTGGTGATGCCTCTTGGGCTCCTTGAGTAACCGGACCAGGGTCCTCAGAACAGTGCCATACAGTCCGCTATGGAGTACATAGCCTTGCACGTATGCTGAGCTGTATGCTGAGTTTGTTTATGTTCCTACAGACACATTTGACTCAGCTCTAGGGCCTCGCTATCCATGCGTATGTATGTGGATGGCTCTTTTATTGTAACATACGGTCTGCGGTTTCACTTCTATTGTAAGTCATTCTATAATTCGTTCGGGCCACGTTACAGTACACCTGGGCACATTAAAGCTGTTTCGATTCATCATTTTCTCCATAGACACTTTTATTGAGGGAGATGAGCAGTGTGAAAATATGTTAGCCTTAGCAGCTGTAGCACATTCATTCTGCTTTGCAGGCGTAGCACTGTGGGGTTCTGCTGGCCCCAACGGTGTTCAAAGTTTACTCTCGATTTCTGCTTTGTCACTGCAACCCTGTGAAAGCTTCAAAATCTGCAGCAGGGCGTGTATTGATCTTTAAGTTCTTTTTGTTTGGTTTATCTTCAGTGTTTTCTGGTTCCATAAATGAAAAATTTGAAAGTTGAAACGTGATTTTTTTTTTAAAGCCCCGGTGCGTCCTCTCAGCCTGTGCTCCACACCAGCGTTTGTGTTTGTACATCTGCCATCTGCTTCTGAGCGTGGCTCTCCAGGGGCTGCCCCCTGTGTGTGTGTGTGTATGTGTGTGTGTGTGTGTGTATGTGTGTGTATGTGTGTGTATGTGTGTGTATGTGTGTGTATGTGTATGTGTATGTGTGTGTGTGTGTGTGTGTGTGTGTGTGTGTGTGTGTGTGTGTGTGTGTATGTGTGTGCACGCATGAGAGACGCGCTGCACTTCCCTGACAATGCTGATTTAAAGGCATTCACAGGAGTCGCAGCACACTGTGATGCCACACCTCCCACTGTATGTCCCACTGCTGTTCTTCCACACACGCGCGCACACACGTAAACACACGTATGTCTGCTGCACCATGTGTATGTTTCTCATACTGTGGTGTGCATGTTGGTGATGTAGGGATTGTCAGTGAGAGTGAGAAACACTTCTTCTACCCGATATTGTCGCTTTGGCTCAGCTCTTTCACACACTCCCTGTGCACAGGATGCACCTGGAAACACCCTGACCCACATCCTAATGGGGACCCTCTGTTTCTGTTAGTCAGGGTCATTTCAGCTGTTTCACATTCCCTGTACCAGGAGCCATAAAGACAGCTCACCTGGAAACACTCTGACCCCACCCGAGGCCCATTATCCTCTCCGTTTCTATGTAATCAGGTCAGCATCTTGTCACAAGGGAACTATACCCCACTCCGATTGCTGCTGGACTGGAGATACTGCAGAATCCATCTTCTTCCTCAAACATAGCTCAGTGAACCAATCTCCAATTTACACAAAGACTAATGCTGAAACATATACACACACACACACACACACACACACACTGGAAAGATATGCTTGCGCACACTCACAGTCAACTTGCAAATGCATGTGCAGGGGAGACCCATATCTCATTATCCAGCCCCCTTTTCAGTGTCCTGGTTCCCCTTTGACCTGAGCCATGGGGTAAACCCCCCCCCCCCGCCTTCTTCTCCCCCCAAGTCACAAAGAGTTCTGCTCCTGTTAATGCCCTGGGGATACAAACAATTCCACCCAGCCAACATGCCTGGGGAACTGAATACAGAACGCTGAACTAACGTCTGTAGAGCGCTGCCCCAATGTATCGGCCTCTGTCGGTGTATCGATGTCACTCCCCCTGCCCTCTGCTCCTCTCCTCCTCCTGCGCTAATAGCATTAGCACGGATTAATTAACTGGAGCTGGGGTTCGTTGTGACCTCAGCCGCTCCCTAATCCGCAAACATACACAGCGGCACGTCGTTTCAGAGGAGCACCCTTTATCTGGTTGGCCTCTGCCCCCTCTTTCCGTCCTATAACATCCCTCCCATCGTCGTTCCCTGGACTCCTATTGGTCCGCCTTGTGTCGGCCCTGTTTCGGGACCTGCGATGACTCGTACTGGTGGATAAACTGTGAGCCTTCGCTTTGTTCGCAGATGAAATTCAGGAAGAGGTCATTGGAAAGGCGTAGTCGCGTTCTTCTTCAAAGCGTACGGCTGCTTTCAAAGGCCCAGTGTTTATGCAGTCTTGACCCTCAGACAGGGATGACTGGAGGCTAGGAAACTGTGGGCGGGAGCGTCTCCGCTCAGCCCTCCCTCTCTGTCCCTGATTGGCTGCGGTGCTGCTCATCCTGTGCTTATGCAGTCCCGTCGTGCTCAGCAGTGGCTGGATTTAGGTCAGTGACACATGCTTTCCAGTAGCAGCCTCCCTGGGACAGAGCGGTTTAGATCGCTGGGGCTGCTGTTTATTAGGGGCTGGTATGGCTGTGTGGGGGATTTGGGAAGACTTACACTGACTTACGTTAGATAGTGCCGGTGTTCGGCTGTGGGAAGCGGAGCCTTGGTTTGAGAGTGCAAATAAGCCCGTAAATGAGAGGGTTGAGCCCAGGAGAGTAGGGCCTTCTGTCAAACAGGATTTCCAGGTTTGGTGTGTGGCCCTTGTCTGGCATTAAGGGATCGGTGTTAAACGCATGTTTTGGATGCCTGGGTTGTGAGTCAAGCGGCTTTGAGGTGCGCTTTGTCACGCCGCCGACGGCCGTGTGAGGTAATGGGTTCATGACCTGGAGGTTACGGGTTCGAATCGCAGGCACGTCGTTGGCTGTGCCCTTGAATATGGTGCAGGTCAGAGGTTATGGTGTTAGAGAGGATGGAATATTTCCATTCCAGGGTGCTGTCGAGAGACTGTTTCAATCTGGGCATTTGGAGAGATGTACGTAAGAGGAGATTGTATGTGCATTTTTTTATGCCCGAAAATAGGGGCAATTAAAAAAGGTACAAAAGGTGCTGTCATTTCTAAACGGTTGGATGAAAATGGGTGAAAATGGATGAAAATGGGTGAAAATGCCCTCAAATAAAATCTGACAGTCTGCACTGCACCTCATTGTCATTTTATCCTTTCAAACTAAAAGTGCAAGAGTACAGAATCAAAATAACAAAACATGGGTCACTGTCCAATGAACAATGGTGCTCACTGTAAGAGTAGTGTGTGTGTGTGTGTGTGTGTCTGTGTGTCTGTGTGTCTGTGTGTCTGTGTGTGTGTGTGTGTGTGTGTGTGTACTCTCTTGTCCGTAGCATGATGTATACAAATCCGTCGAACCCGAAACGCTGAACCTGGTTGACCCCCTAATGGAAATCGCTTTCCGTATTTAACACTTTTATTTTTTATCTTATCTCCCTAATGCGGTACATATTTGTTCAATCTGATAGAGTATGTTTGAGGTTTGTGAATGCTTTTGCAAAGCAGTCACTTTTCACGCTGGCCTATTGTGAGGGAAATGCCCTGCGCTTCCTCATAACTGACATATATAAGAGGCAAAGCTCTTGATGTTCATGCCAATCACACTCAGACTGCGTGTCCCCGCTGCTGATTGGTCGTCTTAGCAACACCCAGGAGATGCTAGTGGTGATGTTTGCCAACGCCAGATAGTTTGTTTGTTGAGGTGGGAGGAGCAGCCTCTGTCTGTTCATGCGGTTGCTATTGGATTTCCTGTGGTCAAGCTCTTTTTTGATTTGTTGGTGCTTCAGACGTTGCCAGTAGCACTCTCTGTGGTTCGACTTTCTCCCATATGATGTGACTGCGGCATGAGTAGGAACACCAGGCCACAGAACTCCACCATGAACTCTGACCTCTCCACAGTCCCTGTGTCGCATTCTGCCAGCGTATCACGGGTGGCATGTAGTGTGTGTTTGTGTGTGTGTGTGTGTGTGTGTGTGTGTGTGTGTCTGTGTGTCTGTGTGTCTGTGTGTCTGTGTGTCTGTGTGTGTGTGTGTGTGTGTCGGTGTGTGCCTCTCTCCCTGGGGGTACGAGGCTCCAGATGGTCTGGGACTCATTTTCCCTAAATTAAACCACAATGTGCTAGACTACAAAATGCACCTCTCCCTGTGACTTCAGCGCTAAACATTTTAGACTGCATTATGTCACCAAATATGCTTTCAGATACAATGGCGTTTGTGCAGAATTGTGAGATTCATTAGACTTCATGAGCATGGGTGGTTTTTTACATTTCTGATGTATCAGTGAGTATTACGTTCTGTTTCTTTTAGAGCCTGAATGGCGGCTAAATGGTTGTCTTCTCCTGTGCAGTGAAAGGCTGCCTGCTCGCTCTCTCACCGGAGTCCGCAGCCCACTTTAACTTGTACCAACAAGCTTCCTTTCCCCCAGCTAAATGAAGCAGACTCCTCTCCTCCTTCCTGCCCAAATAAAAAGAGCATTATAATTCTGAAACTGGCCAAAATCATTTCTTGCCTCCTCCTGGTGAGCCTGAAGGCCAGGCACTCGTGTAAACCTCTGCTTGTCTTTATCTCATTATCTTTATGCGAAAGGGAGGACTGTCTTTTTCTGTGACAGTGTGTATGATCCACACCATTTTGTTTCTTTGGGCTGGCACGTCGTTCATCTGGCTCGGTTTGGGACACGTCTGGCTCCGTTTACTTAATTGCAGGATATAGAGATGGTTGTATCTGAGCAGCACCTGCTCCAAACCATGCTTATGAACAAGCAATGTATTGACATGGCGGCATGGAAACCTGCATCCCATGAGCCTTTGCACAAAGAGCATTGAATAATGAACTGGAGTGGCACTTAATGGAGCACCAGGAACTGTTACTGTGGCAACCGTAGTTCGATTCTGATTTCCCGGTATCTCAGACAACGGGCAATCACGTGATTTGAGCTTCACATGTGCGTGTGCGCGTATAGGTCAGGGAATGCGGGTAGCTCAGTATTTTGGTGGTGCTGAGACAGGAGTTTCCAGTGGCCCTTCCTGGAATCTGCACAGCTCTATCACTCTATGCATTGATCTGAGGTCAGCCAGAGATCTGCTTACTCCATCATCAAGTGATGTAACTGGCTGATGTGTGGAGGGAATGGTCACAAATGCTGATCCCACCTATGGCTCTGTGCTATAGGAGCTTTAGCCTGACTGGTTTTAGTACCCAGCTGTAGCTCTGTGCTATAGGAGCTTTAGCCTGACTGGTTTTAGTACCCAGCTGTAGCTCTGTGCTATAGGAGCTTTAGCCTGACTGGTTTTAGTACCCAGCTGTAGCTCTGTGCTATAGGAGCTTTAGCCTGACTGGTTTTAGTACCCAGCTGTAGCTCTGTGCTATAGGAGCTTTAGCCTGACTGGTTTTAGTACCCAGCTGTAGCTCTGTGCTATAGGAGCTTTAGCCTGACTGGTTTTAGTACCCAGCTGTAGCTCTGTGCTATAGGAGCTTTAGCCTGACTGGTTTTAGTACCCAGCTGTAGCTCTGTGCTATAGGAGCTTTAGCCTGACTGGTTTTAGTACCCAGCTGTAGCTCTGTGCTATAGGAGCTTTAGCCTGACTGGTTTTAGTACCCAGCTGTAGCTCTGTGCTATAGGAGCTTTAGCCTGACTGGTTTTAGTACCCAGCTGTAGCTCTGTGCTATAGGAGCTTTAGCCTGACTGGTTTTAGTACCCAGCTGTAGCTCTGTGCTATAGGAGCTTTAGCCTGACTGGTTTTAGTACCCAGCTGTAGCTCTGTGCTATAGGAGCTTTAGCCTGACTGGTTTTAGTACCCAGCTGTAGCTCTGTGCTATAGGAGCTTTAAACTGACTGGTTTTAGTACCCAGCTGTAGCTCTGTGCTATAGGAGCTTTAAACTGACTGGTTTTAGTACCCAGCTGTAGCTCTGTGCTATAGGAGCTTTAGCCTGACTGGTTTTAGTACCCAGCTGTAGCTCTGTGCTATAGGAGCTTTAACCTGACTGGTTTTATTACCCAGCTGTAGCTCTGTGCTATAGGAGCTTTAACCTGGCTGGTTTTAGTACCC
This sequence comes from Conger conger, assembly GCF_963514075.1. Taxonomy (NCBI): domain Eukaryota; kingdom Metazoa; phylum Chordata; class Actinopteri; order Anguilliformes; family Congridae; genus Conger; species Conger conger. The sequence goes on along the minus strand of NC_083760.1, from coordinate 62,202,510 downwards.
AGCTGTAGCTCTGTGCTATAGGAGCTTTAACCTGACTGGTTTTATTACCCAGCTGTAGCTCTGTGCTATAGGAGCTTTAACCTGACTGGTTTCTGTGGGTAATACTCAGGCTGTGTGAACCGGCCTGCTTGGAGTCAGAGTACAGGAGCACTTCCTCCTGGCTGTGTTTTGACAGAGAGACGGAAGCCTTTTAACAGGAAGTCAGATGAAAAGCTTGCGTTCGGCATCTGTTTCCTGGTGCCGTGTGAAAGAGGGCGAGAGAGCAGCAAAAATAAAAATGGCACGTGTGCTATGCTCCTGAGACTTCTCCCACTCCCCCTCTCATCTTCATCCCTCTGTGCTTCTTTCTCTCCATCTTTTCTCTTCCTCGTTCCCTCTGCATCTCTTCCCTCTGCGTCTTTCTGTTAATCCATTTCTCTCCACAGTTTGGAATGCCCGGTCATATGTTTCTGTGCCCTTACTGCTGCGCTGCAAAGACCAAAAAATAAGTCTCAGCAAATATTTGAGTTCTTATATTGAGACCTATTCTTAATTATTTTACCTCATTGACAATATGAAAAAGGTAAGACTAAGTTTGACTGATTTCTAGATTTGCCAATAAATTAATAGAGTTAAGAAATAAGTCATTCTTATGTTCTACTTGAGAGAAAAATCTCATTACAAGACTAAACACTGAACCCCTCCCTGGCCACAGTTAGCACTGGCACAGTAACTTACACATTAGATATCTGCCCATGCACTAGAACAGCCCTTATAGTATGAGCCACTCAGCTGCCTCTTCTACCTGTGTCTTCCAGCATACTTTAGGGGTATGAAATACATAATATGAATAGTACATAAGTAGCTTTGTGGAGAACTACTTACAGAGGAAAATGCTGTGGAATTATATGTTGATAAAATAGTTTAATGATGTTCTCTCTCTCTCCACTCCAGGTCACAGGGCGGTGTACGTTGGGGTCCATGTCCCTCTGGGGAAGCAGAGCAGGCGGCGACATCGTCACCGTGGACACAAACATCACCGCAAGAGAAAAGAGCGAGGCTCTGACCGCGAGGACGGGAGAGAGTCGCCAACATACGGTAACATACTGTTACTGCTTATACACTCACTCCCACATGCTGTATATCCACATACTCACTGTTCACACACACACATACACTCACTCCCATATACTGTATATCCACATACTCACTGTTCACACACACACATACACTCACTCCCACATACTGTATATCCATATACTCACTGTTCACACACACACACACATACACTCACTCCCACATACTGTATATCCACATACTCACTGTTCACACACACACATACACTCACTCCCACATACTGTATATCCACATACTGTTCACACACACACACACACACACACACACACATACACTCACTCCCACATACTGTATATCCACATACTCACTGTTCACAAACACACACAGGCACACACACACACTCACTCCCACATACTGTACATCCACATACTCACTGTCCACAAACACACACACACACACACACACACACACACACACACACACACACACTCACTCCCACATACTGTACATCCACATATTCACTGTTCACATACACACACACACACACATACACACACACAAACACACACATACACTCACTCCCACATACTGTATATCTACATACTCACTGTTCACATACACACAAACACACATCTGCACACACACACACATACACACACTCACTCCCACATACTGTACATCTACATACTCACTGTTCACAAACACACAAACACTCACTCCCACATACTGTATATCTACATACTCACTGTTCACAAACACACAAACACTCACTCCCACATACTGTATATCCACATACTCACTGTTCACATACACACACACACACACACACACACACACATACACACACTCACTCTCACATACTGTACATCCACATATTCACTGTTCACATACACACAAACACACACCTGCGCACACACACACACAGACACACACACACACACACACACACACACACACATACTCACTCCCACATACTGTACATCTACATACTCACTGTTCACAAACACACATACACTCACTCCCACATACTGTATATCCACATACTCACTGTTCACATACACACAGACACACACACACACACACATACACTCACTCCCACATACTGTACATCTACATACTCACTGTTCACAAACACACAAACACTCTCTCCCACAGACTGTACATCTACATACTCACTGTTCACAAACACACAAACACTCTCTCCCACAGACTGTACATCTACATACTCACTGTTCACACACACACACACACACACACACACAAACACACAAACACTCACTCCCACAGACTGTACATCTACATACTCACTGTTCACACACACACATACACTCACTCCCACATACTGTATATCCACATACTCTCTGTTCACAAACACACACACACACATATACACTCACTCCCACATACTGTACATGTACATACTCACTGTTCACATACACACAAACACACACCTGCGCGCGCACACACACACACACACACACACACACACATACTCACTCCCACATACTGTACAACCACATACTCTCTGTTCACAAACACACAAACACACACCTGCACACACACACACACATACGCACACTCACTCCCACATACTGTACATCCACATACTCTCTGTTCACAAACACACAAACACACACCTGCACACACACACACACACACACACACACACACACACACACACAAAAACAGTGCCTGAAAGATACCCGAGCCCATTGTCAGTGTTTTAATGTGATGTAATCCCCTTTTAATTGGAGACTGTCATTACTGTTTAATCAAGCAGCAGAGTCTCGTGACCTTTCCAAGCTGCTTTTCCCTCTGTTTGCTCCTGGATTTAGGCAATAATGAATGATAGACTGGCAGTATTATCACGCTGTCTGTCACTCCCTCCCAGCCTGGCTTAACTGCACTGAACACGCAGGGCTAGAGAGTCTAGACCAGCCGCCCAGGTGAAGAGACATTTCAGCAGCCGTATCTCAGCGCACATTCAGTTCGTCAGAGGCTGGCAGTCTCCGTGCGGAGAGCAGGGAACGAGGGATCAGCGCAGGAGGGGAAAGCTCAGGCTCTGGGACCTGTCCCTCCTGTGCGTACGGTGCGTTTGGGACCGGGCGTCAGGCAGAGGAACGATGGCGTGGGAGAGGGGCCAGCGGTCCTATCGTAGATCAGCGCCGGCGCGTCTCCCTCCGTGCCGCTCCGCTCCTGAAGCCTCGGGCTGGTGCTCCCGCTGTTATTTCCCCATTACTGCAGGGGCTGTTAATTACAAAGCCTTCTCCCCCCCCCCCCCCGAGCCCTGATTGAACGGTAAGGCTTATTTACCATGACAAAGGGCCTCTACAAAGCAGCGTTAAAATCAAACGGCTCCAGCTGGGGCCTGATGGACCTAAAAAAAGGACATGCCCGAAGAAAGGCCCCGGAACTGTGGTCGTCGAGTGTTTTTATCTTGAAAGGAACTGTTCACGGTCTTACATGAGGGTTGCAAGTACTTTCTTTAATAGGCCAATGGCAGTGTATTCTTATTATTAATACTGTTCAAGGAGCAAAGCAAGATTATTCTAGAAACTAAACTAAAGACAGGATATTTTATGGGCCTCTGACAAAAAACACATTCTGAATAAATTGGATTGGCAGAAATGAAAGAGGAGAGAATCACTCTTCGCCCTTAGATTATTAAAAACTCAGCCATAACTTCATTACCCAAACGTGTCAAGTAAAATCACGCATTGACATTGATTCTTATATTTATTTCGGGTATAACTGGGTTGAACATATGTCTGTAAACACATTTTGTTTGGGAGGAAAAGGCACAGGTTTCTCCATTATAGCCTATGGGGAAATTGAGAATCAGAATGCACCGGATGCCATTTTGGCAATAGAAGCAAGCAGTGACGTCTATTCCATGTCGTCGAGCAGATGAGCAGGTGTAATTTACATACACAAACACATTGGCCGGTGCATACCTGCCTAGCTGTTCTTTGTTACCATAGTTGCTAATGGTAACTAACATGCTTTCATGTACGCAGGCAGGCTACACCAGAATGGCGTGTTCGAAAGGCGTGACGTACTGTAATGTAAGCCGTCGCTCAGGCCTCTTGGTGTAACGGAGGGGGTATTCTGCCTCTGTTGGGTTAACGCTCCTCCCGTGGACTCCGTATTCGGGACGGGCGCGTTTGACGTCGAGCACGCCGCTCAGGGGTGGCGGACTCGGGTTTCTTTGTTTACGGCGATCCCGTTACACGCGTCTGGCCCCTCGAGCTGGCACCCGAAAAAGGGGTCCTGTGAGCGCCGGCCTTTAAATGTTAGAACAAATGCCATCCACCCCTCTCCTCAGTGCTGTTCCCGGATCGGCGTATTTCATTTATGAGAGGAGGTGTGAAATGAACGGGGGATGACAGGAAAGAGACGGGCGTCGGCTCCATCAATCGCTTCAGCAATCCTGTCAATCTCGCCCTGACATTACGGTTTTACTCTAGGGCCGGCGACCAATGAGAGTCAATGTCAAAGGCCGTAGATAAATATGGCGTCAGAGATGAAGAGCCTTGAGAAGCAGAATGCTATGTGAGGTGTGGGTTGGCGTGAGACACCCAAGATGCCCCAGAGCCTGGAAGTCTTGGGCTTGCCATAAACGCTGTGAGACATCTGCCAGGAGTCATTCATCTGTGTCCTGGAATCACCCCTTCACACAGAAATGATCCTTCAAGTGACTGTTTCAAAATGTGTAGTTATTGATTTTTTGATCAAGCAAGCCATAAAATAGTTATCTACTAATGACAAAAACTGTAAAGATTACTATCAGTAAGATACTGCAAACTGCTGCAGCTGTTACTACTACTAATAATAATACAAATACTACAAATACTACTACTACTACTACTACTACTAATATGAGCTGGTTGGTGCCTTGCATGGCAGCTAATCGCCGTTGGTGTGCGAGTGTGTGTGTGTGAATGGGTGAATGAGAAGCATCAATTATACAGTGCTTTGGATAAAGGTGCTATATAAATCCCAACCATTTGCAACTACTACTACTAATACTACTTCTAATGCAACTTCTGCTACTAATACTACTACTAATGCAACTACTTCTACTAATGCTAATACTAATGCAACTACTACTACTACTACTACTACTTGTACTACTAATCACACTAATAATAATCCAGAATGACGATGTTCCCCACAGACACGCCGTCCCAGAGAGTGCAGTTCATCTTGGGGACAGAGGACGATGACGAGGAGCACATTCCCCATGACCTTTTCACCGAGATGGACGAGCTGTCCTTCCGCGACGGACAAACCTACGAGTGGAAGGAGACAGCAAGGTCAGAGGTCACAGCCGAGGCGCGCGGTGCTCCACAGTGGAGGATGCATACTAGGAGCGTTCAGTCATTTAGGAAGGCAGTACAGTTAGCCACACACAGGCCTGAATGCTTGCAGCCATCACATCTCTGATGAAAACCATGCTACGGTACATAATGTTCAGCACCAGGCAGTCAGTAGATAAATGTCAGTGTGCAAATTTCAATTCTACATGCACTGTGTTCCAAATTATTATGCAAATTATATTTTTCTCTGATTTTCCTAAATAGTCGATGCAAATGACAGTCAGCATAATTTTCAAGTCATCAACTGTTAGGGTATAATTCGAATGTTATTCAACAAACCTCCCAATGATTTTTCAAAAATAAAAAACTTTAAATGCACTGTTCCAAATTATTACGCACAACAGAGTTTCAAAATATTTTATAGGTTGTAAAGAACTGAAAATGGTCATTTCTTGAAGTTGCAGCATTAGGAGGTCATATTTACTGAAATCAAAAGCTATTTCAATCAAAAACATCTTAACAGGTCAAGTTACATATTAACATAGGACCCCTTATTTGATAGCAGCTTCACAATTCTTGCATCCATTGAACTTGAACTTGAGTTTTTGGAGAGTTTCTGCTTGAATTTCTTTGCAGGATGTCAGAATAGCCTCCCAGAGCTGCTGTTTGGATGTGAACTGCCTCCCACCCTCATAGATCTTTTGCTTGAGGATGCTCCAAAGGTTCTCAATAGGGTTGAGGTCAGGGGAGGATGGGGGCCACACCATGAGTTTCTCTCCTTTTATGCCCATAGCAGCCAATGATGCAGAGGTATTCCTTGCAGCATGAGATGGTGCATTGTCATGCATGAAGATGATTTTGTTACGGAAAGCACGGTTCTTCTTTTTGTACCATGGAAGAAAGTGGTCAGTCAGAAACTCCACATACTTTTCAGAGGTCATTTTCACACCTTCAGGGACCCTAAAGGGGCCGACCAGCTCTCTCCCCATGATTCCGGCCCAAAACATGACTCCGCCACCTCCTTGCTGACGTCGCAGCCTTGTTGGGACATGGTGGCCATCCACTAACCATCCACTACTCCATCCATCTGGACCATCCAGGGTTGCACGCACTCATCAGTGAACAAGACTGTTTGAAAATTAGTCTTCATGTATTTCTGGGCCCACTGCTTGTGAGCATTGGTTAGGGGTAGCCGAATAGAAGGTTTATGCATAACTGCAAGCCTCTGGAGGATCCTACACCTTGATGTTCGCGGGACTCCAGAGGCACCAGCAGCTTCAAATACCTGTTTGCTGCTTTGTAATGGCATTTTAGCAGCTGCTCTCTTAATCCGATGTTTTTGTCTGGCAGAAACCTTCCTCATTGTGCCTTTATCTGCATGGACCCGTGTGTGCTCTGAATCAGCCACGAATCTCTTAACAGTACGATGATCACGCTTAAGTTTTTGTGAAATATCTAAGGTTTTCATACCTTGTCCAAGGCATTGAACTATTTCACGCTTTTCGGCAGCAGAGATCCTTTTTCTTTCCCATATTGCTTGAAAATGGTGGTCTGCTTAATAATGTGGAACGTCCTTAAGTAGTTTTTCCTTTAATTGGGCTCACCTGGCAAACTAATTATCACAGGTGTCTGAGATTTGATTTCAGTGATCCAAAGAGCCCTGAGACACAATACCATCCAGTATAGGTAGGTTTAATTGAAAAACAAAAAATGTAATCTTTATGACACTTAAATACAATTTGCATAATAATTTGGAACGCGGTGTATGTAGTGTGTGTTCCAAGTTAGCATTGAACGTAGCTTTGACTATTCTACAGCATGGAATTAATTTTATTATTGAAATAATGATAAACTTGGTGCTGAAGTCAAAAATGTGTGTGTGTGTATGGCTGCGCGCGTGTGTCCGTGTGTCCGTGTGTCCGTGTGTCCGTGTGTCCGTGTGTCCGTGTGTCCGTGTGTCCGTGTGTCCGTGTGTCCGTGTGTCCGTGTGTCCGTGTGCGCGCTGCAGGTGGCTGAAGTTTGAGGAGGACGTGGAGGACGGGGGAGACCGCTGGAGTAAGCCCTACGTGGCCACGCTGTCCCTGCACAGCCTGTTCGAGCTCCGCAGCTGCATCCTCAACGGCACCGTCATGCTGGACATGAGAGCCAACAGCATCGAGGAGATCGCAGGTACGCATGCCTGGTGTGTGTGTGTGGGGATCTCTGTTTGTGTGCATAAGTATTTCTGTATTTGCTGAGGGGAAATGATATGGTAATGGGATTGCGGTATACAGAAGCATGTGAAATGTCCATAGAAATGTCCGTGAGTATGTCAGGGAGTGTGTGTACACGGCTGTGTGACGGTGTGTGTGCGACGACGTGTGTACATCTCGCGCTCCCCTGAGTTTTAACCCCCCCACCTGCAGACATGATCATCGACAGCATGGTGGCGTCGGAGCAGCTGGACGAGAGCCTGAGTTCAAAGGTCAGGGAAGCCATTTTGAAAAAGCACCACCATCAGAACGAGAAGAAGCTGAGCAACCGCATCCCGCTGGTGCGCTCCTTTGCAGACATAGGCAAGAAACACTCCGACCCACACTTGCTTGAGAAAAACGGTGAGACTCACTGCCGCACTCCGCTTTTTTTCTTATTCAATTTGGATCTTTCTTTTTTTTTCTATCTACATTTCCTGGGGAAGGTGTTTGTGGTCCGTCTCTTAAAGTCAGAGTGGTTTTTGGTTTTTGGTTTTGTCTGCAAAATGGCAAAAATGAATTGACGTGGCAGTAAAAATTATTTGTTCCATTTCCGTCTCGGCGTTTCCCTCCCATCTCCTCCCCTTTCCAATCTTCAGAAAATAGGTGAAAAAAATCTGGGTGCGTATTTGTGTTGCTGGTGTGAACAGCTCAAGTTTAATGGCAGCAGCATCCTAAGCTTCCTCTGTTAGAGGACAGCTGCCTGATTGGCTGAGAATTTAAGTGACTGGCCCGTGATAGGTGCATGAGTATTGCTGCTTTCAGCTCATATCAGGGGACTGTTGCTTTTCTCATCTTGTTCTGCTTACAATTGTCAGTGTCTGGCCTAAATGTTGTGTTTGTTTGTGGAGCCAGTAGACCAATCAGAGGAAGGCCTTGCTGTGTGTGATGAGAAAAGCAACAAGCCTCTTCAGAGAATGGCTTATTGCATCAGTTTAATATAAATGTTCTTTGTAATATGCCTTGTGGGAATGCAATGCACTGGCTACTTCAATATTTTATGAGTAGTACGTATATTAGTATGTGTTTTCTGCTTTAAATATGAAGCGATATAGGGAGCAATAGAGGCTGCATTTCTGAGCTACAGTGTCCTCCAAATTCATTCACACCCTTGATAATTAAGGCTGTATAAAATAAACAATACTGGGCACGAGCCTTGTTATTTACAAGACTTGAAAAAATATTATTACGAGGACACTTGCTCTAAGAAAAATATTTTCTTTAACAAAAAAGGTTCAGTACTTTGTGCCTTTCAGTACTTTGTGCGCCCTCGAAGTTGTGTGTTCTGTAGACGATCATTCACCATACCTTCATACAGAATCTATCAGGATTCTTCCAATCCTTAGATCTGTGCTTCCAGACTAGCCTCTTAAAATCACAAACCTTTCATCTGTCCGGAGAATGAGAATGGAATTTCTTGGTTGGTTTTGAGGCGTGTGGGATCATTGTCTTGCTGAAAGATCCATTTTCTGCCAAGTTTTAGCTTCCTGGTGAGGGAACCAGGTTTTTGGCCAAAGTGTCTTTGTGCTCGATGGAGATTATTTTTCCATTGTCCTTATCAAGAACCTGTAGATGAACAAATACAAAACAACCCCATAACATCAAGGATACGCTATCATATGTCACTGTATGTATGCTGTTCTTTTCAACATGTGCATCCTTCTTCCAAACCGCCCACTGGTGCACCAAATATTAACCATAAAACCAGATTTATTTATTTGATTACATGGATTTTTCTTGTGTGCCCTGGTGTAAAATCCAGCTATGACCAGCTTGAAATACCAGCTACCAGCTGTTTCAAAACATAGGTTGAGCAGGTCAAACCATGTTGAGTATAGAACTGGTCAACCAGCTACCAGGTGTTTAAAAACCTGGCTTGAGTTGTTTTTTTCAGCAGCGTGTAACCTTTTTTTTATACCTCAGTGAAACCTCAGGAAGGAATTATGGGAGGCCATTATACAGTTCCCTGAGGCTAAGTAGCATGTCAGTGAATAAAACAATTTTACTTGTGAAAATTTCTTTCTCTGAGCAAGTGTTTTAGTATGGAAGAATATGATTTCCATTTACATTTCATTGAAACAAAATGGGCTGCAAAATGGAAATAAAATTTGATTAAAGTTTTGTTCCTGCCACAGAAGTTTTGCTTCGGCTGTAAAAGCTGATCTGTGTAGCTTCCAGGCTTGCTGAACCTCGTTTTAGAGGCACAGTGTGTAATAACATCAAGCCCAGTCACAAGCACTGCACAACCTGACCATACCGCTGGAGATTCTGCTTTTCACTAGAGGTCCCACCAGTGTCATGAGGACCTGGTTATGTCCTGGGTGCTGTCACTCTTAACCGTGTGTGTATGTGTGCATGTGTGTGTGTGTGTGTGTGTTGTGCACATCTCTCACACAGCTAAGGAGAGTGTGCTTGTCTCACCTTGCTTCTTCCTCACCTCACTTAACCCTGACTACAATTTCCAGCATGCCTTGCCAGTGCTCTCCAGGTGGTCCCTGCAAACAGACTTTTGTTGCGGTCATCTGCCTTTCATTTTCTGCCTTTCATTTACTGCCTTCTTCCATATTTTTATTTGTCTCTCCTCCTCCTCGTTGGTATTGTTTGGGCGCCGCCAGGGGAGAATCTGTCCACCTCCCGACACTCCCTCCTACGCCACGCCTCCCACCCCGGCCTGTCCACTCGCCGGGTGTCCGACATCCTCTCGGGCCTCCTCCTGCACCCCTCCCAGTCCCACTCCCCCTCCACCACCCCGCAAAACACGCCCCCCCTGTCCCGGCGCTGTTCGGCCCCACCCGCGCCCACCGACAAGCTCCATCTGGAGTGGGAGGGCATCCCGGAGGTGGTGGTGGAGCCACCCGAGGAAGCTGAGCCGTCCGAGGAAGAAGAGCGGCTGGAGAAGGAGCCGAGGCCAGCGGAACCCCTGGGGCCCGTGCCTCCGGGGCCTGAGCGCTCCTCGCAGCTGCAGCTGCCACAAGAAGGCAAATATCCGGCCCCCGGCGGCCATGTTGTGTAGCCTGCCAGCCTGAGTTAGGCGCTAACCAATGCTAGCGCCTGCATGTGGGTTGTCCAGTCCCCTCCTTAACTTCCAGCTCTTCCCTTTCTCTTCACACTGACCCTTTCTTTCCCCCTCCAGCCCTCATCCTTTTCCGCTCTCCACAGTGTGTGAGTGTGTGTGAGTGTGTGTGTGTGTGTGTGAGTGAGTAACACTCCCCCAGGCTTGGCGTGACTCACTGTGTGCTGTGCCCAGTGTGTATACATTTGCACTTGTATACGTCGTCACGGATATCAACAGCAGCATAAATGTCATCATCCTGTGTTATTTATTATTAGGCATTTCTGATGGGCTTGAAGCTAGCCACGGTTTTCAGTGTTCTCAGTAACATGTGTACATGTGTACAGCGTCTCAATTAACATTGTTAATTTACTCAAACTGATATCTCCACTTGTTTAAGGCGCTTCCCTGTAGTGTAAGGAGCAGTGCTTCCTCTGAAAGCCTGAATGTGCAGCTTTGTGATGGTGAATCCTGATATGTAGATTAGGATAGTGAGGAGGGTTTCTGGTACTATGCCTGTTGAAATCCCAGTGTTTTTTAGACTGTTCCTCATCTCACTGGGTGGTGGAAATTGCCAGAATCCTTGTTCTGTGTTTAGCTTCCGAGTTTGTCTTATTGTTTAGTTTCTTGCTGTCAGCAGATAAGGTCATATGTACTTCCTTTAGCCTCTCAACTGCTGTTCTTAGCCTCTCAACTGTGTAACCGCTGTTCTGTCTGGTAATAGAGACACACACACACACACACACGCCCGTATGCACACAAACATACGGGTAAAAACGCACATACACACACACACACACTCCAGTTCTCCTCGACTGGAAAAAAGCCCGAAGCTGGTGTCTGCATGGTGTCATCTCTGGAGCGGTTGACACTGTGTACTGTTTGGCCGGTCCTGGGGTTTGTGTATTTATAGAGCAGAAGGCGGTCGTGGGGCCTGAAGAGAATTCCACTCACTCATTTGGATAGGAAATAAAGAAAGGCAAGGGTCGTCTATTTTAGCTGGAGAAGCCCTGCTCTTTTCCTGCACCCGACACCACGTCACTTTTCATACAGTTTGGTGCGAAGGGCAGACTCTGGGCCCGGGCAATATACTGCTGTTTTAGCTGTGTTGGCATTAATTCACGCCGTGCTGCAGTTTAGCAATCCCATTGTCAGTTGTTTTTCTTCGATTGAATATTAAAATATATGCGTTGCAAAGGTGAGAATTTGCGACAAAACTTGAAGTGAATTGCCTGTTCTGAATGAAACTCGCACCGTTTTATTAAAAAAAGCTAAAGACAAACATATGTGACATTGCAAACAGCACAAAGTTTGTGGAAACACATGACTGAGTCCGAGCCAAGTGAAGCCAGCGGTGAATCCTCTCGGCACTTTTAAATTATTAACAAATACCTGGAAGTGGGGCAGGGCGATACTCTGTTTTCACTGTTATCTAATGTCTTTTTAAAGCGTAAAACCGTCTCAGTCTTTCTTTCGTGGGATCATGTGATGGGTATTGGTCAATCATGATGGCTGTAAGGCCCTGTTGCTGACTCTGTGCTTTTTTCTTTTTCTCTGAACTATTTTGCATGACCTCCTGAAGTTTGGATATTTGCTACCGCAGCAAGTATGTTTAAATAAATAAAACATTGTCAATATGGTTTATCGGAAGTATTTCATTTTATAGGTTATCAAATGTGTAAATATTCAGTATTTCACACAGTTCGGTGTTCAGGTTCCTTATAAAAGTTGCGTTTTTCTGCAGTACATATCCATTTACTACTTGTGTGATTTGCCCTGGAAAGCAAAATGCCTTCAAATCCTGTCATACAGTCAATAATATTTAGGATAATGACTTTGTGGCCCTACATCACATGGCAGGGCAGTTGTGGCTGGCCCTGTCCTCAGTTGAGCTCAGGACGTCCCTCTCACCACGGGCCCATCGAGGGAACGCCATGCGCTATTGAGCAACGCTATCAAAGAGGAAACGAGCGGCGTGACATTTGCTTTAATTGGGGCGGAGGGGGGTGCTTTTTGGGAGCGGCTGAAGGTGCCCCTCTTTATGGCGGCCTGTTCAGCGCACTCCGGTTCCCTCAGCAGAAAGGCGAGATGGCGGAGAGGGGCACGGGAGTCCATTAGCACGGTGTAGCATTACCCGCTAGCGGCTATCTCCAGTCCGCCGCGCGGGAGGAATGCGCCGGCGGCACGCGCGCACCGCGTTCCGCAGCCGGACAATTCCCAGCATGCACTGGCAGCGCCGCCCGGCGCTCGGAAAACCTCGGAGCGCCTTCCGACGGCTGTCTGCTACCGGTTTGGATGGTGCTGAAGGAGCAATCCTTCTCCTTAGAGCTCAGTGGGAACAGGATCGGATGTCTGGATAAGACGCATGCTTTAGGGATTTGTTTTAGGATTATTGCGGTAGCGCGTAGGGGTGTGCGTGTCGGAGATATATTTGTTCCGTACATAATCTGTCTGAAGTTTTCGAGAGTCTTCCCGAGCGCCAGGTCCCTGAACTCCGTGTCCCTGGAGGTTCCTCCCACTTTCCACTCTGCCCAGAAGGCTTATTCTGGAATGTGAGCGATGACATCACTGCCTGCTCCTCATGTCTGCGGGCATAAGAAGAGTTTGCCTGTCCCTGCTTTTTTATAAAAAATGTATTTTTCTTTGATTAACGTCATGTTCCGGCTGGTTGTCCGGTTGCCGTGTTACACAAGCCAAGGCTCTTTTATGGCTCTGAGCTTTTCAGCCCTTAGGGCCAGTCAGTGCCTTTATTATGTTTACGGGTGCTAATAAACACCTGCAAACATAATAAAGGCCGTGTTTCAATGCAGGAAGTGTTAACACACCGTTGCCAGAGGAGAGGCTTATAAACGCAATGCCTCACACAAAATGCAGCTCTTTGATTGTTAGACTGATTAGTCTGTGTCAAAAGTGTGTATCATTCCACTGGATGGATCATACTTCTTCCCGCAATACCTCAGGCCTCTGTATTGGTTGATTTTTAGGTTTAGTTTGCTCAGTGCTATAGCCGGCTAGCTGCCTGAAGCAGCCTGTAGTATAAAAGGGCAGATGTAGACGAACTGCATGTCCGCCGGCTGTGTTGCTGGAAACTGTTGTCATGAGAAATATATAATTAATATATCATTTGAAGGGAAGGTCGGTTTCGGCGAGAGTTTGAGTGACAGCTGCTGTCTCTTTGAGTGACAACTGACGCGAAAGCCACTAATCGCCCTTCGCTGTTCATGGAACTTATTTTTGAGGGGAAACGTATTATTCATGACACTCTCCAAGGTGAAAGGTGAAGACCAATGTGGAGGACATGTCCCGTTTGGTTAAAGTGCGGTCTGCCTGTGTCCGGCGCATCGACAGAAACATCTGAACCGCAACAGGTGGTTTCCGCTTCCTCAGAGTTTACGTTGGGTTGTGGCTGAGGGTCGTTGCTGCCCTTTGACCTCCAGCTGCTGACAGGGCCGGGTTCAGAGCTATCGGCACCCCCCTGGGCCGCTTCGCCACCGCATGTGACCACTGCATGCGCCCCGCAGACACACCACAAGGCCCTGTTCCCCTAGTGACAGTCTGACTTCCTGCCCCCCTCCCCCATCCCTCAGGACTCCTGGCGTCTCCACAGTCAGCCCCGGGTAACCTGGACAACAGCAAGCCCAGTGAGAGCCGCATTGCCGGGGGCAGCCGGGAGAACAGCACCGTGGACTTCAGCAAGGTAGAGTCCCCTGTCCCACCCACTGGAGGCCAGCTCCCGGCTCTCACTCAACCCCCAACACCTTATGGCTTTTCTGCTCGGGAGTATTAACATTAAAGCCCGACTCTTCTCAAGTGTTTCTTTATTAATTGACCTGCACAAGCACATGACTGAGTTAGATGTGTTCGTACTTTCTGCTGTCGTGTGTACCTCGGAAACTACACCTCTGAAACGCTCTGAATCTCTCTGGAGATTTACGCGTTGCCAGGTATGACTGTCTTAAGGTATGAGAGACTATACCTGTGTCTTCTGGAAGTGGCAACACATGCACACACACACACACACACACACGCGCATACCCGCGAGGTAAGGGGTCAATGAGTGAAAAGAAAGGTAGAGCTGGAAGACGAGGCGGAGGGGACCGCTCGCTTTACAGGCCTCACCTTTAGGTACCGTTCCCGCGAGCCCCAGACAACTCTTGTGTCCGTATTCACCACCTATCCTCCGAACCCCGCGCTTATTCTTAGCCCCGTTCGAGCAGGCTAGTGTTTCACACTCCATAAGGAACGGGTCAGTCCTTTCACACCACTGCTCGACTCGCACACCTAGAAGGGCAAGGGTCTGTCTGGGGTGGAGGCCTTTGCAGAAAGACCAGGGCTCCTGTTTCTACCCTTCTGTGGCCCCTGAGCGATGCCAGCCTGCGTGTGGTTGTTAGCGGCTCACATTAACCCACAGCTCTGTCTGACGGAACGGGAGGTGGAGGGGTGGGGATGTTCCTGCTCAACCAGTCCCCTCTCCCCATAAGGCTACCTCTGGGAGACGTACTACCACACCCTGAAAACATAGACCTGTCCGCCACGCAGAGAGGCCTGCAGCTGCCCCTCTGTGGACATGATGAGAATGTGAAGTCTCATCGGTCGGTCTTCTGCTCAGACATATCGGTGAAGCTGTAAGATGCCAGGGAGCGCCAAAGCAAAGACTGAATATACTGTCCCTGGCGGAAACTGAGCAGCACATGGTCAGGTGTATCACCGCTCTCTTCCTGGTTAAATAAACTGGTCCCATAAATGACCCTGGGCCACTATTACCCTTGGATAATCATCAGCTTTTATTGGCCTTGGATCAAAATCTGCTTCAAACACCTGTTTGTACCTCCTTCTTTCTACGGACAAAACCCCATACAGCTCTTCTGGTGAGACTCGGCTCATGAGAAAAGCTGTTTGTGCATGGGGCATCATGTTGTGGGATGATCTGGGATATACAGAGAGCTCCATAAGTCCTGGGACTAAGATGTTGTGATGGTTAAGATGTGACCCTGTGAATGATTGGACCATAAATATGACCCTGTCCATGTCTGTTTCGCCCGGCTCGCACCCTGGACCGTAGGACTGCTACCTGACGTTTCACTGTAGTTGTGGGTACCTCGGAGGGGGGTCCCGGAAGCAGGCAGTAAGTTTCCCCCCGGGCCGCACGACCGCCTGAAGCCCCCACCAATCAAACCCTTGCTGTCCTTGTTCCGTGACCGTGAGATTTTGGTCTGTGTGTGGCGCCTTGAACCTGTGAACCGTGGTGAAGCCCGATGGCTGTCGTGTCACTGTGATTGGTTGTGGTGACCGTGTGTGTGTGACCGTGAGGGGGAAGGATCTGACCCTTACAGCCGGGCCCAGCCGGCGGTTTCTGTTTACAGTGAAGATCCAACCGTGAAGTCCTGAGTAGTTGTGAAATATGCTGAAAAGACTGGACATGTATCCAGATATCTTCTGTTTTTCTTGGTTTCCTACCTTTGCCCTTTGTATTGTTTTTACGATGTAGGATGGATGTAGAGAGTGTGGTCATATCTGGTTGCGTAAGTGTGTTTTTGGCCCCCTTGCGTTGTCCTGTAGCCCTTGGATGTTGTGTAACGTGTCGTGCCTCTGTTACACGTGAACACTTGTGAAAGTGCTGTGCAATCCTTGCGGGTGGATGTCTGTAACATGTCTGTTCTTGCTGCCGGGCAGATTTGAGCGGCAGTCACCGGCAACGCTGTGTCCGTGTGCATGTACGTGCCTGCGTGTTGTGTTTACGAGTTTTTCAATGAAACCGTTGCTCCAGTTCCAGAATTCCTGGCGCTTTGGCCGCCTGCCCCTTTCCCGCTCATAACTCCCCCTGGCTAACGCCTCCCTTGGCAGCGACCCGCTCCCTCCCTTCCAAAACTGGATTTACGCAGCCCAGCTGCCTCCAAAAGCCAGAGGAACCACTCCCCCACGCTCGTTTAAAACGGCCGCCTAAAAACCTTTCGGCCGTTTCATTGCCACTAGGGGGCGCATGTCACATGCTTTAGAAATACGGCTAGGCCTGTAAGGCGGTCTCTTTAAAGCTGTCACGTTCAGAGAGCCACAGGCTAGGGATGAAAAGCTGGCCTCATGTAATGTAATGTGGTTCGGTGTTGGGGTGCACCTGGTCCCAGTAACTTCTGACCCTGCAGCACCCCCTGGTGCCCAATTTGTGTCAGTGTCAGTTCAGTGTAATTGATAAACCCCTCTCCCCGGCCCTGCAGTGCCCCCTGCTGCCGGTCGGTGTTACAGCGTCAGTTCAGAGTGTATATTCCCCAGCTGCCCTGAGCTCAGGCTCTACAGCGCCCCCGCTGGCCAGTGTGTGCCCCTCACCAGGTCCTGCTCTCGGCCCTGCAGGTGGACATGAACTTCATGAAGAAGATCCCTCCCGGCGCCGAGGTGTCCAACGTGCTGGTGGGGGAGGTGAACTTCCTGGAGAGGCCCATCATCGCCTTCATCAGGCTGTCCCCCGCCGTGCTGCTGACGGGCCTGACCGAGGTGCCCATCCCCACCAGGTACTGCTCCCCCACCTGCCCAAAATCCTGCGTCCACTCCGCTCCCTCACTCCGCTCCCTCGCCCCCTATCTCCCCACCCTCCCTGCCCCCAGGTCCCAATGTAGCGGGTGGCCTGTAGCGTAGTGGCTAAGGTACATGTCTGGGACCCGGACGCTTAGTGGTTCTAGCCCAGATAAGATCTGCAGAGCTGTTGGGCCCGTGAGCAAGGCCCTTATCCCCACATTGCTCCCCGGGCTCTGCACTGTGGCTTCCCTCCTCCTAAGCAACGACGATGGGTGAAAAATATGTATCCGCCTTTCCTCCCCCCCATACTTCCGGATAGGAGACGAGGTGATAGTGGAGGAAAGGGGGACGCGTTTTTGGAGCGATGGGACGCGCCTCTCGTGCCCTGCTGACCCAGAGCTCCCCCGGTGGACAGCGGAGGCGGTGCGGGAGGGCGCGTGGGAACGGGCGTGTGAGGAATGTGTCTGTTCCAGCGGAGTGCTCTGTGCAGCTGGGCTCAGTGCACGGCTGGCTGGGCTCTCTGTGTGCCCAGAGTGCCTGTAAGCCGTGGCGACACTCTCTGCCCCTGCGCCTTCCCCCGCTCTTTCAGGAGCGCAGCGATGCAGCACCCAGTTATTACAGCGTTTACAGGCTAAATCTCTTCCAAACGCTGCCGTTTTAAAGTGGTGACTGCAGGCTGTCCTGCCTGCTGCCAGAGAGGCAGTGGGGAACCGGCCTTATGGAAAAAATGTAATAACGTTTCCAAAAATGACCCAACAGGTGAAAAGTACACATGATCTATGCTATGCAAATAATCCCATTGATAATCTGAGTATGGGGAAAAAGGTAACCTAAAACCTTTGCTTTCACATGAGAATATTGTAGTTCACATTTGAAAAAGTCAGCGACGTGAAAATGTGAATATTCAAATGACTCAAGTGTGACCCATTTTCTTTTCACATTTGCACATTTTCAGCCACATGAATACAGCCGTGTGAAAATGTCCTTTTCACAGGTGAAATGTTCTTTTTACATGTGAATATCTGAATTGTGATACATGCAGCATTTACATGTAAAATCTTTGCGAACGCTCCTATTTTAAAGTGGTGAGTGGTCAGGCTGCTCTCCCTGCTAGCAGAGAAAGGCAGTGCGGTACGCTGTGTGAACACTTCTCTAATGGAGTGCCTGTCTGGGGCAGGTTTTTGTTTCTGTTGTTAGGACCCTCCGGCAACAAGACACAGTACCATGAGATCGGGAGGTCCATCGCCACGCTAATGACAGACGAGGTGAGGATCTCGCTGGAATAACACTGTGTATGAGTGTGTGTGTGTGTACACCTGCTGTTTCACTGGAATAACACTGTATGAGTGTGTGTACACCTGCTGGTTCATTGGAATAACACTGTATGAGTGTGTGTGTGTGTGTGTGTGTGTGTGTGTACACCTGCTGTTTCACTGGAATAACACTGTATGAGTGTGTGTGTACACCTGCTGTTTCACTGGAATAACACTGTATGAGTGTGTGTGTGTACACCTGCTGGTTCACTGGAATAACACTGTATGAGTGTGTGTGTACACCTGCTGTTTCACTGGAATAACCCTGTATGGGTATGTGTATACACATGCTGGTTCACTGGAATAATACTGTATGAGTGTGTGTGTACGCCTGCTGTTTCACTGGAATAACACTGTATGAGTATGTGTATACACATGCTGGTTCACTGGAATAATACTGTATATGAGTGTGTACACCTGCTGTTTCACTGGAATATGATGATGCATGAGTGTGTGTTCGCACCTTCTCTTTCATAATGCGTATGTGTTCTGTACGTTTCAATAAGTACAGAATGTTCCTGATTGACAGGTTTATGAATAACAACAAAGCTCATTATTATGAGGAACAATTGTAGTCGTAGGTGAGGTAATTAACCATCTCAGCAGGCTTCCCTTATTGTTATTTGCTTGTTGTATTGCATTTTACTTGGGTTTAGGTATATGCATGACCTTTTACAGCTAGTTGTGGACCTGCTTCCAGGCAGACTGTAATGACCAAAAAGGTATGCCAGTTCACAGGATATAATGAGCAGCTAACAACCTACAGACAAAATGTATAATATATTCATGAGGTAATTCCTGAATTCTCATCATACTTCACAGGTTTTCCATGACGTTGCTTACAAAGCCAAAGACAGGACCGACCTCTTGTCTGGCATAGATGAGTTTTTAGACCAGGTGACGGTGTTGCCCCCGGGAGAATGGGACCCCAAGATACGAATCGAGCCCCCAAAGAGCGTCCCATCTCAGGTAACGCGCCTGAGCAGAGTGCAATAAAGCCAGTGTCACAGCACATAACACTTTACACAGGATACTCCATTATGGTGACTCAGCGGCAGTCACAGAGGGTCAGTGCTGTGGTGTCTCACCCGTCGGGGCCGGTGTCTGTCACAGGAAAAGCGCAAGATGCCCCTCCAGCCCAACGGCTCTGCAGCAGCGTCGGAAATGGTGAAGGAGGAGGACCACCAACCAGGGCCTGAGCTCCAGAGGACTGGGAGGTGAGTCTGCAGAGGCCCACATTACAAAGCACCTTTCTGCCAATGAGCACATGGTGTTGAACAAAGAAGCTAAAATACAGTAAATGGCGAAGCATTTGAAGAAGGCAAAGAGTACAAAAATACTAGGACATATTAAAAGTTAAAAAAAAATAATAATAAAATCAATACATTGCATTGGGGAAGGCCAGCCTGTGCAAATAGGTTGTACGATTAGATTTCATTAATGATTTTAAGGTGAAAACTGATTCAGCAGATGTGATATAGGAGGGGAGGCTGTTCCAGAGTCTCGGGGGCAAAGACACATTATTACACATGACATACAGTTGGAAGCACATACGTGGTGTCCCACGGGTTACCAGGCCAGTGGCCCCAGCCTGCTCCAGACAGCTCCAAACGGCTCCAGGTGTATAGATGCCTCCTGCCAGGTCATACCAATGAGGAGGTTTTAGGGGTGTGCTGATGAACAGGACCTATCCTGGACTGTGTCAGTTGGTGGAGGGAAGGGGGGGGGGGGGTGCCTGCTTAAGTCCCTTTTGATGAGCGAGTATAAGACCTGACTCCACAGAACTGAACAACCACCTTATTAAACGGGCATTAGCGGGATGAAAGGGAGGAACAGAGGGGGGTAACTCGATGCTGTAATGTTGCAAATCTTCAAAGCCCTTCACACGACGATTGGGAAAGGAGTGCTGAATTGACGCGCTCTGGACACGGCTGGAGGCGTCTTTCATGTGAAGTTTTTGTGACCTTCCTGGGCTTTGTGAAGGACACGGTTTCACAAAGTAGCACTCTGCATTACGGAGCTAGCATATCAATTATATTAAATTATCTTATTGCATTTTTTTGGTTTTGGATTTTGTCAATTTTTCTCCCAATTTGGTTGCCAATTGTACCCCGTTTATTTCACCCAAGTTAATTGAGGAAACACTGCTACAACCCCTGCCCCTCTGCGGCCGAAAGGAGATCGAAGCGCCTAATTCAAGCCTCATCGTCTCGATCCCCGGACCGTGATTCTGGGGCAATCAGGGCACTTTTTGTATGCGGTGATCCTCCCTGCCGAGTCCCAAATTGTCCCCAGTTGGGCTTCACTGAACCACAGGCTCCCCACACAGGGAGCACCACTACAGTGTGTGAAATGTGTGGGCTTCTCCCGTGAGTCCGTTTCAGCCAGCGACACTAAAGGCCACACAGTGCTAGAGGATTTCCCACTTTCTGACTGATGATCACTGGAAGCCTTTGGGCTCCTGGTTTGTTGTCCATCTGAGGAACCTAAGGAACCTGGGTAACTTGAACCCCACCTTAAACCCTGGGCAACTTAAACCCCACCTTAAACCCTGGGAATCTTAAACCTCACCTTAAACCCTAGGTAACCTAAACCCCACCTTAAACCCTGCTGAATCAGAGGCTAATTTCCCCCCTGCTGCACACACATCATTGTAGCACTGTACGTTAAGTTACTTTCTGTGTTTCTGGGACCTCATGCTTAGGGCGAATATATCATAAGAAGAAGTTCTCTGTGTCGCAATGCCTAATCTGGCTTTTTCTTTCTTTCTGTTTGGGATGTAGGTAAAACATGACTTGTGTTGACACATTTATCATGCAAAGTGAATGACAAAGTGAATTCAGTAATGTATAGTTGACTCGTTGAAAATGTGATGTTGCAACTGCGTGTAGTTAATGCTCTTTGGTCCCTCTGATATGGTAACCATTTGGATGGGTGGGGGAGGCTGTATTATTTCCAAGTGTGGACACATGCTTGACTTAGCTTCTATATTAAGAGTTGAGGTGTCAGGCTGAGCTCGGTTGATATAGGACAGCCAAACTGTGAACTGAGAACATTTTAGGGCTTCTCGTCTTCCTGTCTGTCAGATTTTAATTAATCAAACTTTTAGTTGGTAAGTGCTTCCCGCAATGAAGGTGCCTGAGAGAATTTCACAGGGAGTGATAATGAGGTAACAGGCTCTAACTATACTTCATTTGACACATTCAGGAGAAACTTGATGAGTAGGCCAGACACAACTCTGTGTCTTTCAAACTTCAAACTTTCAACTGACTTCAACTCTATGGAGCAGCAGTGTGGAGCAGTGGTCAGAGCAGCAGTGTGGAGCAGTGGTCAGAGCAGCAGTGTGGAGCAGTGGTCAGAGGAGCAGTGGTCAGAGCAGCAGTGTGGAGCAGTGGTCAGAGCAGCAGTGTGGAGCAGTGGTCAGAGCAGCAGTGTGGAGCAGTGGTCAGAGCGGTAGTGTGGGGCAGGGGTCAGAGTGGCAGTGTGGAGCAGTGGTCAGAGCGGTAGTGTGGGGCAGGGGTCAGAGTGGCAGTGTGGAGCAGTGGTCAGAGCAGCACTGTAGAGCAGTGGTAAGCAGCAGCAGTGGAGCTGTGGTTAGAGCAGCAGTGTGGAGCAGTGGTTAGAGCAGCACTGTAGAGCAGTGGTAAGCAGCAGCAGTGGAGCTGTGGTTAGAGCAGCAGTGTGGAGCAGTGGTTAGGGCAGCACTGTAGAGCAGTGGTAAGCAGCAGCAGTGTGGAGCAGTGGTCAGAGCAGCAGTGTGGAGCAGTGGTAAGCAGCAGCAGTGGAGTTGTGGTTAGAGCAGCAGTGTGGAGCAGTGGTCAGAGCGGTAGTGTGGCGCAGTGGTTAGAGCAGCACTGTAGAGCAGTGGTAAGCAGCAGCAGTGTGGAGCAGTGGTAAGCAGCAGCAGTGTGGAGCAGTGTTCAGATGAATGTGGGTTTGACCGCTCTGCGCTCTGTGGTCTCAGGTTTTTCGGAGGCCTGGTGCAGGACGTGCGGCGCAAGGCTCCGTTCTACTGGAGCGACATCCGGGACGCCCTCAGCCTGCAGTGCCTGGCCTCCATCCTCTTCCTCTACTGCGCCTGCATGTCCCCCGTCATCACCTTCGGGGGGCTGCTGGGGGAGGCCACTAAGGGCAACATTGTGAGTACCCCTTTACCACTGTGTGCTACTGTCCGTTTAGCTCAGCTGTCCGTCGTGAGTGCCCCTTTACCACTGTGTGCATTTAGCTCAGCTGTCCGTCGTGAGTGCCCCTTTACCACCGTGTGCATTTAGCTCAGCTGTCCGTCGTGAGTGCCCCTTTACCACCGTGTGCATTTAGCTCAGCTGTCCGTCGTGAGTGCCCCTTTACCACCGTGTGCATTTAGCTCAGCTGTCCATCGTGAGTGCCCCTTTACCACTGTGTGCATTTAGCTCAGCTGTCCATCGTGAGTGCCCCTTTACCACTGTGTGCATTTAGCTCAGCTGTCCATCGTGAGTGCCCCTTTACCACTGTGTGCTACCGTCTATTTAGCTAAACTGTCACTGTGTACAGTTACAGACCACAGGCCTTCCATAGCTCAGTGTAGCCGTCAACATTTATGTACACTTTGTGGCAAATTTAAAGTGTTTGTGTACAAATGGGTCCCTCAGTGGATTGGGTTTTTCATATGTTTGAGAGGTAGGGGAAAAGACAGTGGAGGGGTAGGGTGGAAATGGAGGGATGAGAGTGAGGTTTAATCATAAATGTGTTTTGTCTTCCTCTCTTTTTCCTTACTCTCCTGCCCCCTCTGTCCCTCCCGCTTTGTCCCTGCCCTGTGTGAGGACAGAGTGCCATCGAGTCTCTTTTCGGGGCGTCTCTCACAGGCGTGGCCTTCTCCCTGTTTGCGGGACAGCCCCTCACAATCCTAGGCAGCACGGGGCCGGTCTTAGTCTTTGAGAAGATCCTCTACAAGTTCTGCAAGTGAGTGCAATCAGCTCATCGGTCTTTACTAAACCCTGCTACTGGTTATAACCAATCAGTTCAGCTCTTATTAAAACCTGCTCACCAGGTATAGCCAATCAATCCAGCCTTTACTAAGTCCTGCTCGACAGTTATTACTTATCTACTATAGCCTGTTTACCAGTTATAAGCAACCTATTAGTCTTTACTAAAGGCTGTTCGCCAGTTATAGGCAATCCATCTGTCTTCACAGAAGCCTGCTCACCAGTTAAAACCACCAGTTAAAACCAATTTGTAGCAGTGATGGGTATTTATGTGTGTGACAGACAGGTGGGCTACCCCACACCACCCCACCTCCACAGAGATGCTGGCTCATCATGCTCTGGGGACGGGGGTTAGGGGGTGAGATAATATCGCCTTTCAAGCGCTGCCAGAAATGTGGGCATGTAATCAAGCCATGAAAATGTCAGGGTGCCCTCTAAGAAGACAGCTCATTAATCGAGTGTCTGTTTGTGGACCGGTGCAGTGTTTACCACGCTCCTTCAAACGAGTTCATGACAATATTGATAAAACCTAGAATATAATTGTTTCAGTGATAAATGAGAGAGCCCAGAAAGCTGTCACTGTGTATTGAATATGCAATATGTATCTGAATGCATATATTTCAGTATATGGAAGTATCTTTAACAGAATATTTCACCACTTTGCTAACAGATCCTGCTAGTTAGGCTCCTATATCTGGCAAGAACGTTCCTAGCCTCTGTTAAAACCTCCACAGTATATGAGAATATGCCCATTTTTAAACCATGTAATAAATATGTTGTGTTCATGGAATACATCTCACGCTGAGCTAATGGCAGCTCAGGAGCATATGGAGCGTGTGAATAACAACCTCTCTGATTGCGCGCAGGGACTACGGCCTGACGTACCTGTCTCTGCGCACCAGCATCGGCCTGTGGACGGCCTTCCTCTGCCTGGTGCTGGTCGCCACGGACGCCAGCTCCCTGGTCTGCTACATCACGCGCTTCACGGAGGAAGCCTTCGCCGCCCTCATCTGCATCATCTTCATCTACGAGGCCCTGGAGAAGCTCTTCCAGCTGGGCGAGATGTTCCCCGTCAACATGCACAACCAGCTGGACAACCTCACCTTCTACACGTGAGTCTGAGAGAGCCACAGCTCCCCCTGCTGGGCGGGAGGGGAAAATAGCCTTTAGTGACTGTTCCCATAGAGCACGGGCTAGCACTGTGGGAGGCAGGCATTGGATTCCCCCCAGATATAATGACTTGAGTGAAACTTGAGTACATTTTTTAAATAAAATTAAATAAAATAAAAAGCCTGATACTTCATGTAAATAAGCATAATATCTATTGTTTTTCTTGCCAACATAAATGTACAGTAGTTCATCTTAGTGGCTACAGTAGAGAGTGGGGTGTGTCTAAGAGGACAGTGTGTGTGTTAGAGGTGCATGTGTGTGTTGTCTGTGTTACAGGGGATTGTGTGTAAGAGGAGCATGTGTGTGTTCTGTATGTTGGAGGAGTGTGTGTGTGTGTGTGGTGTGTGTTACAGGAGAGTGTGTGTAAGAGGAGCATGTGTTTGCTGTGCTATGTGTGTGTGTGTCTGTGTTAGAGGAGTGTGTATGTGCTGTGCTGTGCTGTGTGTGTGTTTAAGAGGATCGTGTGTGTGCGTTGTGTGCTGATAGTTGTTGGTTGTTTGTGCTGACTCCTCTATGCTCTCAGGTGTCAGTGTTCGCCACCGGCCAACGTAACCACAGAAACGACACAGCTCTGGAACCAATCAGGCTTCACGCCAGACTCCATACCCTGGAGTAACCTCAATGTGTCCGTGAGTGCCTTTACCTTACCACAGCAATAATGAGACCAATAATGGGGGGGGGGGGGTCAATTCATGATATTTATAATTTATACAATAAACATGTAGTAGCAACTCACACATTCTCTCTCTCTCGGTGTTTCCCCCCCTCACTCCCTCTCTCTGTCTCTATCTCTCTGTCTCTCCCCCCTCTGTCTCCCTCTTTCTTTCTACCCCCTCTCTCTATCTCTCTCCCTCTCTGTCTGTTTTCCCCCCTCACTCTCTCTCTCTCCCTGTCTCTCTGCCCCCCTCTCTCCCTCCCTCTCTCCCTCCATCACACAGATGTGCCACAATTTACATGGGGAGTTTGTGGGCTCGGCCTGTGCGCATGAAGGCCCCTACATCCCTGATGTGCTCTTCTGGTCTGTCATCCTCTTCTTCACCACCTTCTTCCTCTCCTCCTTCCTCAAGCAGTTTAAGACCAAGCGCTACTTCCCCACCAAGGTAACCTCTCTCACACACACACACACACACACACGCACTCTGTAATTCTGTTCATTCACGACATGCAGTGTTCTGCCTTAGAAGAACAACATTTTTGTGGGATTGCTTTAAATTGCATTGGAACATTTTTGTAGGTATGCATTCTTTTTGTGTATAATTTGATCACTTGTTTGATCCATATTCATGACTGTGTCTGTCCAATAGGTGCGGTCGTGTATCAGTGACTTTGCTGTATTTCTGACCATCATGGTCATGGTCCTTGTCGACTACCTTGTGGGCATACCCTCTCCGAAACTGAATGTCCCTGACCGCTTTGAGGTATGGGCTTGTGTTTTCTGCAGTGTGAAGTAGTGACAAAAACTGTGGATAGTAGAATTAGTCGGATAGTAGTGTCTGTACTGGATAATTTAAGTACAGACCCATTATGTCTTGATTCGCCTCTGATTTGACACAATTTTTGATTTGGAGTCACACAATTAACTTGGTTAAAGTACACATTCTCAGATTTTATTAAAGGGTATTTTTATACATTTTGGTTTCACCATATAGAAATTACAGCGGTTCTAATACATAGTTTCCATGTAGTTTGTCCCAAACATTATGGAGGGCACTGTATATTTAGAGATATCGGTCTCTTCTAGGTCACAGGTTTACAGGTGTAAGGCGTGCTAGTGTAAATGTGGGTGTGTATATGCTGTTCATGTGTACATGAGCGCATGTGTGTTGGTGCGTGTATGTGTTCTGCATGCGTGTGTACATGCGTGCGTATGTGTAAGATGTGACCCTGTTATGCTCAGCCAACCTCGAAGCACCGCGGCTGGTTCATCTCGCCCCTGGGGGATAACCCCTGGTGGACGCTGCTGGCGGCGGCCATTCCGGCTCTGCTCTGCACCATCCTCATCTTCATGGACCAGCAGATCACCGCAGTCATCATCAACCGCAAGGAGCACCGGCTCAAGGTAAGGGCGAGGCCCGTCTACAACATCGGGAGCGACGATAAAGGCTGCATATGTCACAAAGTGAAGCTGAGGCTTGAACCACTGGTAACCTGGTTAACTAGTTCAGCAGTTAAAATAGTCTAATCCAGCGCTACTCCACTCCATGTTTCCATGTGTGTCCAACTCCATGTAGGCCGCAGTGTCTGTGTCTGCGGGTATTTGCTTCTACCGTGCACTACACCACCTGATTTCACTAATTGCTTTACCTGCTTGGTTCGGATAATGAGCTAGTGAAATCAGGTGGTGTAGCAAACGGTTGAAGCAAATGCCTGCAGACACTGCGGCTGACAGGACGTGGAGTTGAGTTGCGCTCGTGTAATCAACTGTGAGTCGCTTTACATACAAAAGGTTCAGCTGACTGTAGCATCTGTAATGCCCCTGTACAGAAAGGCTGCGGCTACCACCTGGACCTGCTGGTGGTGTCTCTGATGCTGGGCGTGTGCTCGGTCATGGGCCTGCCCTGGTTCGTGGCGGCCACCGTGCTCTCCATCTCCCACGTCAACAGCCTGAAGCTGGAGTCGCACTGCTCCGCCCCCGGCGAGCAGCCCAAGTTCCTGGGCATCCGTGAGCAGAGGGTGACGGGCTTCATGATCTTCATCCTCATGGGCATGTCCGTCTTCATGACCTCCGTGCTGAAGGTGAGCAGGCTCCTCCGCCCGTCTCCTTCCCCGCTTCCCCCGGCACGTCCGACGTCACCTGGAGCTTTCTGGAACTTTAACTGCTTTTCATAATTCATGTTCTGCGCGGGAGCGATAAAAGCGGACGTTTTGATGTTCAGGCCATCATCAGACCCGCTTCTCTTTTATAGCTCCCACACTGAATTTATAAAGCAGGTTGTAACTCTTCTTTTTGTGTGCGCATATCGCACAGCTCATTGAGGTAAGCGTTTGGTCCGTGAACTCCTGATATCGCACTACCTGCTCACTGTGGAGAGCGGGGGTTGAGTGAGTGCGTATGAAAGACCTGTTCAATTATTCCTGTTGGAATGGTGGAATAACAACGTCACAGTCCCATGGGATCTTGGGTAGAACGATGCTGGCTTTCTCGGTTGTGTTTGCAGTTTTCGACCGGAATGTTCCGGTTTTCAAATGAAGTACAGGTCTAGTTTGTGTTATCGACCTAACCTCAGCGTAATTGATGGCAGAAATTTTGTGTTCATTTCTAGTGTCCCTGTTTCGATAGGTCGATTGGCTGGTTTGACGTTTTTTACTAACTGTAAATCTACTACTTTACTAACTTTACTAACTGTTGACCCTTCCACACCTTTAACAGAAGCGCATTAACGTTAGCTGTTAACTGAGCTGTGAGGCGATGGCTCTATTAATCTTTCCCTCTCTTCCTCTCTCCCTCTCCTCTACTCAGTTCATCCCCATGCCGGTGCTTTACGGAGTCTTTCTGTACATGGGCGTCTCCTCGCTCAAAGGCATTCAGGTAAGAATGTGCGGTTTAGCGGTCGTGCTAACGGAGCTCCCCTCCCCACCTCTGCAGTACCGCACGGTCTGTGGCCTCCCCACATACTCCGGTACCCCACATGTAATTCTGCCTGATTCTGCTTCTCCATTACATTACAGTTCATCCATCACCACATCAACACACTCTAGTCACTTCATTAAGCTTCAGTCATAGGGAGGCTGAACTTTTAGTCTTAAAATCTTATTTTTTAAGTAGAAAAAACGTGCTTGTTTTAAGTTACTGTTTGCTTGACAAATCTCCTTACCCCGTTACACATTTTTTAAATGAGTCATACTATCTCACATCATTGGCACTATTTTAGTCTATTTTGGAGTAGGGGTTATGGTAAAATAAATAAGACTCTAAACATCCATAAACTCAGACCGGTTCAAAACTGAAGTATGGACTTAGTAAAAAGCAAGCACCCGCACACTGAACAACGTGAATTGTTGCTCAAAATGGCTCAAAATGTTACTTTTGATGTGAATAAATGTACGTCAGCGTTGTGTTTAATTGTCTCTCCTGCGGGCGGCTCCAGTTCTTTGACAGGTTAAAGCTGTTCGGCATGCCGGCCAAGCACCAGCCGGACCTGATCTACCTGCGCTACGTGCCGCTGTGGAAGGTGCACGTCTTCACCATCGTGCAGGTCACCTGCCTGGTGCTTCTGTGGGTCATCAAGGCCACCGCTGCCGCCGTCATCTTCCCCATGATGGTACTGCTGAGCCACCGGATCATGGCCCACTGGGGCCTGTTACTCACCTTTTACTCACCTTTTACTCACCTGTTACTCACCTGTTACTCACCTGTTACTCACCTGTTACTCACCTGTTACTGACACCAGAGCACGGCCCACTGGGGCCTGTTACTCACCTTTTACTGACCTGTTACTCACCTTTTACTCACCTGTTACTCACCTGTTAACTGACACCAGAGCACGGCCCACTGGGGCCTGTTACTCACCTGTTACTCACCTGTTACTCACCTGTTACTCACCTGTTACTCACCTTTTAATACACCAGAGCACGGCCCACTGGGGCCTGTTACTCACCTTTTACTCACCTTTTACTCACCTGTTACTCACCTGTTACTCACCTTTTACTGACACCAGAGCACGGCCCACTGGGGCCTGTTACTCGCCTGTTACTCACCTTTTACTCACCTGTTACTCACCTTTTACTGACACCAGAGCACGGCCCACTGGGGCCTGTTACTCACCTGTTACTCACCTGTTACTGACACGAGAGCGGTCAACTGTCACTTTCTGAGAGGACTCTCTCTCTCTTGCTCACTCTCACTCTCTCATTCTCACTCTTTCTCGCACATTCACTCACACACACTCGGCCTCACTGATTCTCTCTCACTCGCTCACACTCTTTCGCTCTCATTCTGACTCTGTCTAATACAAACTTCAAAGTATTTACAAAGCATAATTTACATGAAATGTAAATCAGCAGCAACGATACAATCAGCGACAAGATTACCGAATTTGTTATTGTTTTGAGATTATTTATGAAAAGCTATAAAGTAAAAGTAAGCTGTGTTGGCTTTGCTGTGCTCACACACTGGTCTCTCTCAGGTGCTGGCCCTGGTGTTCGTACGGAAGCTAATGGACATGTGCTTCACTAAGCGTGAGCTCAGCTGGCTGGACGACCTGATGCCCGAGAGCAAGAAGAAGAACGAGGACGACAAGAAAAAGAAGGAGAAGGAGGTAGAGTGAGGCCTTTCATACCGCCCGCGAGGAACCACGCCCGCCCGAGTCCGTCTGGGTGATGGGCAAAGCTTTAAAGACCAGCTGAAATCAAAGTTCACTTTTTCCTCAAGTCATTCAGTTCTTTATAGCCATACAAACTCAAATCAAAGTTTTTTGGGTTTTTTTCATCCACTTCTTGGAAAACTATTTGAATTTAGATTTTACGTCTTTGTGTACCAGGCATGTATGTTGGTCAAACGTCTGTTAATTTTCCAGTCCCTCCAATCATTATCCTTTTCACGCAGCCCTCCTCATTTGATGTCAGTCAAATAGACTCCCCGCCCTTAAAAAATTCCCTGAGAAATCATTCACTTGTGTATGTGTCGTATCGCGGTCACTTTAGCTCTGTGCCGGGCATATGCAGTAAAGCTCGTTTCCATAGTTGCAGGAGGCGGAGCATATGCTGGACACACACACCGAGGCCATGCCATACGATGAGGGCAACTCGCTCAACATCCCCGTGAAAGCGCTCAAAGTCAGGTGAGCTGAGACTGCGCTGTAGGCTTCTGACACCCCCAGAAATGTTTCTCACCTTTGTTTCCAAAGAAACACTTCCCTTTTATGTAATCTCTCACCTCGTGTTATGTACTAATTTGGTTTGGTAAGTTCTGTAATTGGACTGTAAGAGTTGTACAGAAAAACAAACTGAACACTGCTCCGCAATTCCTCGTACACCTGGTAAGCATAAAATATCCTCAAATTTGTTCATTTTAAGAACATTGCTAATGTGGTGCCATATGGAATTATGATAAATTATTATCGATTAGCGACATTTATTGAGATTAAGTGTGAGCCGGTGAGCATTGATCATCCTGGTGGTGTGTATCTCGAAACAGATGGGACAGCGTAGCCTCTGACACCTCTCTCCCGGACGAAGAGACTGGAGGAGGGGTTGGTCTTTTATTTCGGGCCTGCTTTTGATTTCTGTTTTGAAGGTGTTTTTTGTGCAGGTCATGTTTGGGGATTAATGCCATAGCTTCTTTCCTCGTGTAGAGTGAGTGCATGGCTCACCCTAACACCGCCATTAA
Organism: Conger conger; assembly: GCF_963514075.1. NCBI lineage: Eukaryota > Metazoa > Chordata > Actinopteri > Anguilliformes > Congridae > Conger > Conger conger. The sequence continues at coordinate 62,171,573 of NC_083760.1, read as the reverse complement.
AACTGAGCTTTCATCCTCCTTCCTCGTGACAGGAAACCACAGAGACGGTCAACAGCTTGTGTCTACACCCAATGTTTACGGACTACAGTGACACATTTTCTGTTGTTTTGGCTCTGTACTCCAGGACATTGGATTTGAAAGGAAATAATGAATATGGGGTTACAGTGTAGACGTTCAGCTTTTATTTCCAGGTATTTACATCCATATTGGGTGGGTTGAGTAGGAATTGCAGGAATTCCCAGTTTCCACATGGTCCCCATACATATGAGAGATTTCAGTATCTATCTTGATGGTTTTTGATTGCCTTTGGAATCTATTATTGAGGGTTTTTCAACATGATGACCATGATGAGTTGCCAATGAAAGTCAGGGAAGTCATTATTTGGCTGAGAAATAAGAAGAAACAGTCAGAGACTTTGAGAGGCTTACCAAAATGTTGTTTGGAACATCATTAAGATGAATGAGAGATCACCATCCAATGATTTGGAGACATTTGGTTGGAATTGATCCGATAAAATGTTTCTGTACACTCCGGAAGTCATTCTGCTGCTCCTTTCAGAAGTTATATTATCGGATAATTCTTATGCAGATAACCCAATATGGATGTAAACACCCTCAAAGTAAAGTGGACTGTCAACAGTCCTTAACCTTATACTCATCATTTAATTTCAAATCCAATGTGCTGGACTACAGAGCCAAGACAACAGAAATTGTGTCACTGTCCACATACTTACGGACTGCACTGTACATACACAAATGTGCCTACGCAGGCCGCCTTTGTTATTTATTGAAAGATCTACAAGGTGACCTTCATGAACCATGTGGGGATTTGCAAAGCAAATCAGCCCATGCTTATTTTTACTCACTTGTGACTGACTGGTTCAGAGAGGAGCGTGGAGAAGGTCATGTGATGGTGGAGTAGGAAGTGTATGAGGTGGCTGGAGATGGTCATGTGACGGTCATGTGACGGTGGAGTAGGAAGTGTATGAGGTGGCTGGAGACGGTCATGTGACAGTGGAGTAGGAAGTGTATGAGGTGGCTGGAGATGGTCATGTGACGGTCATGTGATGGTGGAGTAGGAAGTGTATGAGGTGGCTGGAGACGGTCATGTGACGGTGGAGTAGGAAGTGTATGAGGTGGCTGGAGACGGTCATGTGACAGTGGAGTAGGAAGTGTATGAGGTGGCTGGAGATGGTCATGTGACAGTGGAGTAGGAAGTGTATGAGGTGGCTGGAGATGGTCATGTGATGGTGGAGTATGAAGTGTCTGAGGTAAGCGCAGGGCTGAGGAGAGGATGCTGCTGAAGCTTTGTTAACAGCGCGCCTCTCAGAGCTGAGCGTGTGTGAGGGGTGTTCCCCTGTCCTAACCTGCTGCACCGCTCAACGCCTGTCTGCTGTCTCCCTCCCCCATCCAGCTCTGACCCCTCTGTCGTAAACATTTCTGACGAAATGGCCAAAACCGGCATGTGGAAAGCTGTCGCCATGAACGCTGACAGCGGCAAAACGTTGAAACCTAGCCCAAGGTTAGCTACAATGTGCTCTTATAATCGTCTACCTTTCCCCCATCTCTTTCTGTCTCCTGTCCTCTGTGTCCCTAACCCTTTCCTGCTCTTGGCTCCTGATCTGTCCTGGGTCATCCTGGGCCATTGGCTCTACACTTAAACGTGTCAGTTTAACCTGGGCCACTGTGGCACTGGAGTTATTCAGCAAGCCCCACACACTGGATCTGCAGTCTTCAGATGAGCTCATCTACTTCATGCACATCACACACCTGTAACCACACCTCAATGACTCCAGCTGCTGCAGTGACCGCCTGCATGAGATTAGTGCGAGAGTGCGAGTGTGCGAGAGTGCGAGAGTGCGAGAGTGTGAGAGTGTGAGAGTGTGAGAGTGTGAGAGTGTGAGAGTGTGAGAGTGTGAGAGTGTGAGAGTGTGAGAGTGCGAGAGTGCGAGAGTGCGAGTGCTGAGGTGTATTCATACTAGCCTGTGTCTCATTCATGCCTTCATTGCAATGGAAGCCTGGACCCTGATTAAGTAACTGAAGTGAATCTATGTAGTGAAACAATAAGCATGTGTGAACTGCAGAGAATGCCAGGCAGAATGTGGCTCAGTTCATTACAGCTGTATTTTTTACAATTAAATTGTTTTTTTAAATAATTAAATAATAATTAAATAATTTACCAAATGTATCAATTTGACAACTGCAAAAGTTATTCTGCAAACCCACTGATGCAGCTGGTGATGAATCTGGTGGATTTGCACTACAGAAGTGCTTCACACACGTCTCTGATCTGGTTCCAGGTTTTCTGCGTTTCTTCACATCAGGCAGTGGGCTTGTTGGGGCAGGAAGCTTGGTGAAAAAGTGCTAATCGGAATGTATGGAAAAGAAGTAGCATATTGGATACATTTATGCAAATATAATCGTGGGAAGAGAGTGTGTAACATAGCTATATTTAATTGTATTTAAGAACATTAAGTCATCATAGTTAATTCAGTGTTTTATTGACTAATTAATGTAAAACATGGATGGCTAGTGTCTGCACAAGACACTAGTCAGTTTTAATACAAGTATTCAAAGCATCCTGCCCACTAGCTCCTGCTTTATACTGCCCCTGACTCTGCGCACACGCACGCACACACACCCACACCCACACATGCCCGTGCACACACACGCACGCACACACACACACACATGCCCGTGCACACACACACACACACACACACACACACACACACACACGTGCCCATGCACACACACACACACACACACAGACAGGCGCACACATGCCCATGCACACACACACACACACACACACACACACACACACACGTGCCCATGCACACACACACACACACACACACAGACAGGCGCACACATGCCCATACACACACACACACACAGAGCTCTGTTTGTGCAGTAACCCTCACTCTCGCTCTTGTTTCCTGCAGCCAGGAGAAGGTGTCCAATGTAAAGATCTGCGTTGAGGACGAGCAGGGGACAGAGAAGTTTGTGGATGCAGAGACATCTTTGTGAGAGTAGGGAGGCACACACACACACACACACACACACACACACACACACACAGAGTACTCTTCTACCAGGGCTGCTCGGCCTGCGTCCAGAGGGCGGACAGAGAACTACACTTACAGCGCAGCTGTCGTCTGCGTGTAGCACAGCGACCTGCTAATGCCAGTGATGCCAAAGGGGTGGGGCCAGGAGCAGGGGCCCACACATGACCTTTTTTTTAGTTTTCTTTTATTATGTTTTTTTAGACTTATGCTTGAATGATTATTTTCACTCTTACACAAAGACAAGTCTTTTTTTATTCTTTTAAGATAAATATTTTCAGTTTTCAGATATAACATCAAATCGATGAGTTTTGTATCCAGTTTCAGCTTGGCATCAGTCTCGCAACAACACAGACTGCCTTTTAAAACACAAAATACGACCTCAAAAAACAAAAACAAAAAAAAAACACAACAGTGCTCTTAGCCGCCAGAAATGAGTTCCGAAATGCAAAAGGGTACAAAAGTTACGATACAAAAGGATTCCAAAGGCACAGTGCATATTTAAACTCATCAGAACAATGAATCTGAAGTATTTGATTTTCTTTTCCTTTTTCCTTTAACGAAGCGGTCAATGCTGAAGAGGAGGTCCAAACATTTTCATTTTCATTTTTCGTCCATGTACGAAAAAAGAAGACAAAACACCAGCTGGCCGATGCAGCCAATTGTGCATATTGTGACTGTACGGCTGCTGTAATGCTGTGTATAAATGAGTAGAATTGTTTAATGCTAGGGAGATCTTTGACTGACCTGTAGGAGCGTTTACGGTTTATTGCTCGCGGGGTGTAATTGCGCATCCGATAGTGTGGCAGGAAGCAGGTCTTGTCATTCTCATCATTTTGTCAAGTTACGAATTATATTGAATTCGTGACGTGCATTATTGATGCAAAGAAGGAAAATTAATCTAAAAGACAACATCTTAATACAGTCAAATTCGAGTGGCTGCATTTCTCCAAAAGACCAGCAGATGGAGCTCTGTTTCTCTTGTCTCCGATTAATTTTTATTTGTAGTTTTTTTCCTTCCAGTCCTGCATCTAATTGCAGTGTGTTGACGTGTGTATGTACAGACTAATATGGTAGCCCATTCAGTGTGTCTTGGTGAATACTGCCGTTCACCAGAAATTAATAAGTATATTTAAACAGCTTTACAGATTCTTATTCTGTGCAAACTGTAGCAATAGTTAGTCTGCAGTTAATTCACGACAGGGCCAGCGGAACGCAAACAGTGTTAACTGCTGTTGTGGAGATAAAAACCGAAAACTTTTCTTTGTTCAAACGGTTTACATCCAATGTAATATTTACTGTAATGGGATATATATATTTTAGAATGTATGTATTGATTTTCGTATCATTAATGTTATTACTACTATCTTATGTGAAGCATTTTAATTTATTTTTAATGGTCGAGTTTGAGGTGTCCAAGCAGCCGTGAGGTTGTGCAGGTTTATGAAAGCGGCATCGTCTGTAATTATTCTAATTTGAGTACATTTCTTGTTTGTATCTGTGCACTTTAGGTATGTTTGCCGTCACACCAGTGGGCTAGACAATGTGTAGCTTATTTAATGTGTCTACTTAGAACCATCTCAGGAATCTACACATTACACAGCAGTTTGGCTTTTTCACCCGGTCTCATCTAATACTCAGCCTTTTATCTGCGTACCTTTCTGTACGCTAGCTCTGAAATTAACCCGTTGTACACTGGAGATTGTGATTGTGGTCCGTTTTTTTGTTTTGATAAAGTTGTAAAGCTCATAAATGGCAAAGTATGCTTTTTGTTCCAAACAATCAAAATGCCTACAAGCAGTCACTTTTGTTTGGGAGGAAAAAGTACTGTAGTATGTATTTATCATTGTGACCTCAAACTTAATTTTATTTCACTTTAAGTACATACTGTGGATTGGGGGCTTTTCAGACTGGGATCTTATATATATTTTTATATTAAGTTTTTAATTTTTGAAAATGTAATGTAAACGGTAATATCCCATTTAGTAATTTTTTGTCCACACCTAGTTAGAAATTATCCATATTTTTTAAAATCATCACACCCCTCTTCAAATTTTGAGCAATAACTTCTATTAGAATCACAAAAAGATGCTGCTTAATCGGACGACTGAAGAAAGGGCGGTTCTTAAAAGCTAAATGCTCACCTTGTCCAGTTAGAGGGCAGCACACATCGACCAGAAACCCAGTCTGGAATTTCAGCCCCAGATTGTGGGGTGTATTACAAGAGGAAGTACATGGGACAGGACAATCTAGTCTGTTTCCAAACACCGACTGAAAACCGTAGCACACTGAGCCGTAATGGACACGAGTGCGCGTGACGCTGGCTCAGTGCAGCCAGATAAGAGTAGGCAGGTGGGACACACAAGTGAAAAGCTGCGTGCCTACGCTCAAAGCGTTGTCATTAGACCCGCACACCTTAATGTAACCAATTGGGAGGAATTCATGAGTGTGTAGGAGAATTTCAACCTCATGTCCTTGGATCAATCACATCCCACGTCAAAGGTGCCTCAGTACACAAAAGAGCACACCAGAAGCCAGGACATGTGCCTTTTGAACATCCTTTATGACTGTTGTGTGTAGCTGACCGTGGCATTGAAGGTTTGGCACCGGGGGAGGCGGAAGCGAGATGGATGTCTGGTTTGCCACGTTCCCTGCCTTCAAACACGCACAAGACCGTGCATTCCGCACATCTCGTTTAGTTTTAAAGCCACAGCACACTAAAGGACGCGGTGTATTCACGCTGTTTCCACAGCTGAAATGTAATGTGCTGTGATGTCGCAATGTAAGAATGCATTTCTGAGATAGGATGATAGGATGTGTTCCACTGTTGTAATGATCATACGGAGATGGGAATCTAAATTGCTTAAATTATTTCCCTGAAGCTTCCCATTAAAGTAATTGTATCAGTTCTGTTCTGTGTACTGAGCATAAATCCTGTGTCGTGCATAGTTTTCCCTCGTTAATTCAGACATCCAAGAAACTGTACAATTTCCCCCCTTTGAAACAATTACTGCTTTAAGCCCCAAATATGAATTTTGAAAACATAATTCAGTATATTGTTTGTCTTGCCCTGCTTTGTTTCACTAGATTTGTGCCAAATGTGGCAGTTTGGGAAATTGATGGGGGCAAAAAAAAGAGAAGAAAAGGATAACATGAGTCATTACTGTTCTATGTGCGAGTGTTGGTAGTGTCTTCCTTGAGGTACCACAACGGATCACAGAACAAATAGTGCTGTAGTATTAAACCGTGTCCATCCATGGAAGTCTGTTCGTAAAGTGCTGTGGGGTTGGCATATTTTTATATCAGTAAGGCTGGATGTTGTTTTAGTACTTGGTTTAGACACACCTCACAACCGTTTGATCTGATCTTGGTCAAGTTCTCATGAATGTGAAGCGAATTAAAATCCTGCCTTTGTTGATTGTTCAATAAATATTTACAGCGAGGGGGGAGGGGGGGGACAAAACAAATATTTTTTGTAATGTAAATTAAATTGTTGAAGCAATAAAGTTATTACATGACTGTTGTCCATGAGCTTACTTGTACAGAAGCACATGCCTTAACTGAAACTGTTCTGAATATACCAGATGTGTACAGAGAACTACATTAACCATGCTACCCATTCACATACTACTGGGAATATTGATTAATCTACCCTATGTTCTTTGTGCACATTTAGGCCAGGGCCAGTAAACTTGGATTCAAGTGAGTTTTTTTAAATGCTATATTTGTACAATAGAAAGTATCTTGATGGATATATGCCGGTTCTATATATGTGAACTGTTCTGTCCTAATCAGTCACACCAGGCAATTTCACAAATCCATGTTTATGTAAAAATGTAAATTTTTGGCTGTTTTAGGCTTTCATCTTCATTTTGTACAACACTATCTTGGCTTTCGTAATCTGTATGTCTTAATGCCAAATTCAGAGAATAGAGTTTTTAGGCTTTTAATCACAAGATGTCTGGCCTGGAACATGGACTGAAGTACAAAGCGCTGTTCCGGGTTTTACTCTGTGCAATGATCTGTTTTACTCCGTAATCTAAAACTTCCAGATCATCACTCATGTATCTCCCAGTTCCTTTCTAGCAACTTTTAGACCCACCCTTTTTGGACAACTGACAATGATAGAGGTTCATTGACATGTGTAGGAACTACAACTTCCACATTCCCACAGGACAATTCCGCGACGTCCACCCCGCATGACGTCTAGCTTGGTTCAGCCAATCCCGTAATGGCGGGAGCAATAAACTTTCCCGTATAAGAGCAAAACACGTTCTTGTGATCAATCTTCTCTTCCACCCTTCCTCGACGCACCGCTTTTGGCCATTCGCTTCAGCTCATCTGCTCCGAGACTCGGACAGAGGCTGAATGCTGCACAGCGCACTACCAGGCCTACGGACACACCTAGTTACCTCGCGGTAACTTTGTGGCCTATAGCGAGTGGAAACTGGTGTAGGCGGAACGCTACATCAGTGTACCCCTGCAAAGCTCACCAAAGAACAACAGCAACGAACTTTTCCATCCGGAAAAAGGACAAGCGAACATCCTTCCAGCAACCGAGTGGACCAGACCACAACGCGCGGCTAAGACGCCTCAGCCTGCGCATCTCTCCAGGACACGCATTCACAGCACCATCGCGGCTCCTATAATGACAGCACGTCTTTTTGATCCAATGCGTATGGACTCAGTAAGGGAACAAACATTCAGGCATAGCCAGTGTTTAGTTTAGTCTTGACTGATTTTGTGAATCTGTGTTTCCATATTTGCCGTCTTATCATTGGAATGTATTTTGTTTGCTATATATGTACGTGAATTGATTCGCCGTCTTTTGCGCATATATAGAGTAAACTACGCAAGTGGTGTTCTCACAGCTAACAATAACTAACACACCCAGAACTCTAGCTTACCCAAGCTAGCTACTCCAACTTTTACCTTTCCTTTGTTCAAGCGACACGCGCGCTTCACACACGCACACGCACACGCCCTAACTTCCCCTACTAATTCCCGTTAGTTTATCTGTTGTGTGTTTGTACGTTGTTTAATAAATATATTAATAAATATATTTTATTAAACCCCGGTGTCCGTTTTGGAATCACATAGGCATGAGAGCCGAGTTAAAGCAGTCTTTCGAAGAACTTCCAACCTTCAGGTTATCGGTATGTTTAATCATTAACATTGGTTATTTTAATTATTAATTAAAATACTAAATTTGTGGTTAGATATTTCTGATAACAGAAATTTTATGAGACTGATTACTTTTCGCAGTTAGACTGCTACGTAACATTAACTGGCGCCCCGGTTTCGTAGAGCGTAAAATCCCTACGTTATTTGGAGCTCAGTGCTTAAGAATGAGTCTACAGATCAGGTTCAAACTTGATCAGAGGGAGCAAGATGGGCAATGCATGTTAACATTTGGGATAACATAAGGTTTCTAGTAACAACTGGTTTGATGAAAGATTTTATATATATATATATATATATACACACCCACAGGTATATTCCTCTACTCCAAGCAATGGAGGAGGCATGTGGGGATATTCTGGCCAGAATATATGTCCCCCACTGCACTGTCTTGTGAGATATGGATGAAATTCCTGATCACGTGCAGAGACAGAATTTAATTCACCTTTTGCTTTTATACATTTACTTCTTATATGGTTACTTCTCCAGATATTTCTTTTTCATTTTCAATTAACATTTACATTTCATTTTGTATTTTAACCCTTGAGCAAGGCCCTTATCCCCACATTGCTCCAGGGGGATTGTCTCCTACTTAGTCTAATCAACTGTAAATCGCTTTGGATAAACGAGTCAGCCAAAGAACATATAATGTAATGTAAACAACTTGGAACAACTGGCTACTGTACACATGTTGTGCATTAACACTGAAAAAACATGCCTACCGACACAGGAAGATTCTGTTGTGGGAAGTCAACAGTTAAACAGACACAGAGATGAGAAACAACATTTTATTTCAAATACAGACAAAATAGTGTAGAAAATAAATCATTAACAAAGCTAGCGACTTCCCATAAAATCCTGATTATAAACAGCAGTGTTACTAAAATGTAGCCCTAGTGGGTCGAGTGATGATATACCCCCCCACCCATCCCCCGAAGAAAAACGGTAAACCAGAAAGCATAAAACTAAACCATCAGACAAAAATTCAATACTGCCCCCCCCCCCCCCCCCATTGTTTCATAGGACTCCTGGGCATAAACACATTTACAAATGTATCTCCTCTAAACAGTACTGTCTTCTGCATATTTCAACCTTTTAACAGAGCACCTAATACTGTCTTGACACTTGATTTTGTTAAAGGGATCATCTGAAATCAAAGGTAGCTGGACAGACATGGCCAAGAGAAAACCCACTGGGTACAGAGCTATGGCCTCAGTACATAGGGAGTCCTGATCCAACAGCTCAACCGATGTGCAAATTTTAAAAAAAGGCAACAAACCTTTTGGAAAGATTAAAGTTGAAACATGACAGCAAGACAGCTTTTCTAAATTCAGTCAAAGAATAAACTAGGGGCTTGCGATCCAGTCCAGAACGCGGGACGGTGTGTTTGCTATAATGGCTGATGTTTAACGGCAGACAGACGTGTCTAAGAGGACGTGGGAAGGTGCGGAGGGTCTGTAATCAGGTCTCTGGCGCGGGCTCTCCTTTAGCAGTCTATTCCCCATGCTCATCGTGCCGTGACGTGACACAGCTGTAATTACAGGGCCCCTGAGCCGACGCTGACAAAGTGCTACACTGAAACTTACAGGAAAGAGAGCTGCCAACTCAGCGCAGGGACACGGCCAAAAACCCCTTAAGACATTCCATGCCATGTACTTTGTCTTTTAGGAGTAAAATGCATCTCAGCCACAGCAAGTGCTAGTGCATATGATATGATGAGAGCTGAACAGCAAGCAGCTTGCAGAGGGGCCACAGTAGATACCACCGTGTTCTCAATGTCCCTCACCCAGTAATTACAGCCCAGCTCCTACACCGCAGTGATTAAATCGCCTTCCTCATGATAACAGCCCCCCCCCCCCCCCCTTTACTTCCCCACCATGTTCTTTCACATTTTCTTTTTTGTGTAATTCAGCAGCAATCTACTGAACAGGAAGTTCAACACTTCTTAAAAGGGAAGTTCAGGTCTGACATACATAGTACCGATATACAAATAGTGACACATACATACACTCGACAAACAAACTAGCTGGTGGAATAACACTACATAAACTGTTGAGCTAGAATATCCGTCTAACCGTAACATGAAACCCAGAGAAACGCCACAAAATAACACTCCTCTCGTTCAAAGAGTTCAGCTGTGTTCAACGCAATAGGGGGTGCCTGTTCATTCTGATCAACCTTTCTGAGAAACAGCTACATCTGTCAAACCCATACTGACAGTTTCAGAGGACTTTCAGAAGTTTAGCATTGGCTGCCTGTGGTTGAAAATGTAATTGTACTCCTGGGCTCCACTCAAAATTAAAAAGTTTGCATTTACAAATGGTACTGAGTATTTCACCAACTATACGGTGGTAAACTTTGGCAATTGTCTGACCTTTCTGCCAATAGCAGCTCCTCCCAGGAGTCTAATGGAGGTTGAGGTATCTGATAACAGGGCAGTGAGTCACAGATTAGTCTCCAATTTATGGGCAAAAGTATCATTTCAGATGAGCTACAGTTCCCTGATAGATGTGGCAATAAGGCAAAACCCCTGGCTTTGGCAAAATGAACTAAAAGCACCTTCCTGTGGACAAGAACAAACCAAAAACACAAACACAGCAAAAGGAAATGGTAACAATGAAAAGAAAAGGAAGGATTTACAGGAAAAAGGACTTAAAATAAATGAATTGGTTAAAAAAATGGCAATATGCCTCCACCTACTCATTACACAAATAATGAAATGGTCTACTGGCTGTTCAAAAGTAACAAAACCAAAACAATTATCCTATTATTCAAAGAAAATGGTGTAAAACATTTGTGAATACTACTTTAGAGCTTGTGCATACTGAACACTGTTAAATATTTTTTAAATCTAAAAACAACTTGCCTGTGAGTAATAGCCAATTTAATAGCTAATGCTCACCGCTTTTGACAGTCAAGTAAAAGACTCCTATTCAGACTCCATATTAGACAGTGGTTACACTTGACAACATGGAAACATTTTGTTTCCTAAACTTGAAATCTAGTCATCTTTATTTTTCATGTTCACCTTCCACGTTCATTTGCGTTGAGTTTGAGTTTATAGGTTTCATTTGAGTTCCATTTTAGTTTATATGTTTACATGATGAATGACCATCGTGCAACTTTCTTCAGGTCTTAAGTTTTAACAATTAAAAAAAAAAAATCCTTAAAGTTTTCTGAGCCCTCTTAGATGCACTAACCCACACAATACAAACTTCTGCCAAACTACACTGAAAGATTCCCACTCGGGAATCTGAAAAGGAAAAACCATTTCATCTTGAAACAGTGGCAAGAGTTTAACTGCCAACGAGGTCATTTAAGGGACCTAAGAGATCTTTTCCAAACCTGTATTTCCTGTCTTGGCAATTCCTATGCTTTTAAGTCAAAAATAACATCAGCTGACTGGAATGTACTGATTGAGGAAAAATGAAATGAACAAGCACAATAAGGGTACACTCTGCCATACACAGTCAAATATATTAATACAAATGTTTTTGGACCTAAGGTTATCTTTGACCTTCCCTTCACCTCTGGCTCTTGAAACGTGACCAAACCCAGGAGAGGATATGCTCAGATAAAGTCTTTCACTCAAATGGCAAAATGTTGAAACTGGTGCCCAGTGTGCTAGGAGAACAGCAGCGACCAAAGTGGCAAAATTGCACGTACAGCAAGGTCACCTAAAACGGGACGCAACAGCTCAGTTTAGCAAATTGAAAAGTGTAGAAGGTGTCAGTCTCTTCCGTGGCTACCTTGCATGTGAGGCCAATCCAAGATGTTAAACCCTTGGAGGACCCTGTCGTTATCTGTGGTCACTGGCAGCCTTGGGGACTCGGAGCACTTTGTAAACGCTGTTGTGGAAAACAGTTCTGAAATGGGGCCGGGGGTCCTGGGACATCATGGTGCACAGGGGGACCTTACCAACGTTTTCAGGGTCCTCCACGTCCCAAATCTCAGGCATGCTGCAGCCAGGCCTGTGGAGGGAGGGAGGACTGAGTGAGACTGAGTGCCCTACCATCAAGGATCACAATCCTAGAGCATCTGGTGAAGACTGAGGACCCTACCATAGAGGATCACCATCCTAGAGCATCTGGTGAAGACTGAGGACCCTACCATAGAGGATCACTATCCTAGAGCATCTGGTGAAGACTGAGGACCCTACCATAGAGGATCACTATCCTAGAGCTTTACCTGGAGCGCCTGGTGCACCACGAGTCCTCCAGAATGAAGTAGTCCACCCCCAGGCTCATCAGGTTCCTCTTCACAGTCTCGGCTGGCTTGCGGCTGTACATGGCGTACACCAGCTTGGTCCTCTCCCTGAAAGCACACCCATGGAAGGCAGAGGAGTCACGGAGCGGCCACAGAAAGAGCTCCCGCGTGAGAGCAAAACAGGCTGTGGGGACCATCGAGCAGCCTGGAATCAGACCCATCAGGCAGAGACCTGCCTGCAGGGCTCCCTCTGGCCTCAGCTGGCTCTACTTGCCTCAGTCCTGCGTCCTCGTAGTGCGGGTGGTTCACTATGGGCCTGACGGCTGACAGCTTCACACTGGCCATGGTGGGCATGGCGCCTGCAAACACGGCATCTGAAGATGGCAGACGGCATTACCCATCGGGGGGGGCAGGAGCGAGTGTTTGTAAGCCATTTCAAGCAGTAACAGCTCCTGGACTTAGTCTAACGCTTCCTAGAATCAGGGTGACATTTTCCCGAGCTAATTCCTACCTTAATTGTAATTGGCAGAACTCGACTTGGGAGAGTCAGGTTCAACTCCGCACAACCTACATGTCACATGCTGGATCTGACATCGCCCTGCCTTATCCTGGCCTCCTAGCACACAGGCTGATGATGTCACTCACTCGGCCGGGTGTTGTCCTTGATCCACTCCAGCAGCTCCTCCTGCGGCAGGTTGCTGAATTCTCCCATGATGCCCCACTGGTTCTGCAGGTTGGCCGCTCCCTGTACGGCCATGAGAGACAGCAGACCGAACACCAGCAGCTGCTGCCTGTACTTCTCCCCGACCCAGCTGAAGAGCTGAGAGACAGAACCCAGCCGAGGGGTGAGAAACTCGAGAGCCACCAGAACCTTAACCACCTCTGTTATATACCCAGCAGTGTGAAAGGATAGCATTCATGTAATGCGTTGTGAATCCACAACATTTCCGTTGTGGATTCACAGTGTATTCCAGACTATATTTCGGAACATGCTGTACAAAGGGGTAATGCAGTATGCACGCTAGGGAGAGAAAGAGAGATTTTACGCATTGCTGGAGCCGCAGCACATCTGCATGCGCAGCCGCTGAACAGAAGCCCTAAAACTCACTGCAGAATTAGCTATAATGCCGGTAATGAGCCCTGGAGAGCCACAATGGCGGCACTTAACTCGGCTCTTTGGCATGAGCGGGAGTGAGCGATACCGCCCTCCCTGGAGAGCACTGAACGCTTTTGCATTCTCCCTCATGAAAAAGGCAGCAGAAGTGCTCAGAGCCATGCAGATGGCAGCTTGCTCCACAGGCAATTAGACCCCACATCCTTTGAACCAACTATAGTACCTACACATCCCAGCATCCTTTAGTCAGAATCCTACATTACATGTTCTTTTTTTATTTTTATTTTTTCACTTGACATCTCCAATGCACCAGAATTTGGTATGTCCAATTCGCAAAATGTGTACAGGCCTGCTCATATACGCCCCCTGCTGCCAGCTTGGGAGAGTGAAGACAACTTGTGGTCTTCCTCCGAAATACAGTGTCAGCCACCTCCTACACACCGTAGCCACAAGCCATACCCGAGTGGAGGGTGGTGGAGGAGACCCAACCATACGTGTGTGCAGAGTGCAAGCCGCAGGTGCCAGGACGACCAAAAGGGGTCGGTCAAGCAATGAACACTGCTGTCCCCACTGACTGAATCCCTCCTTAATGACACGTATCCCTCGGACAAGGCCCCTGCAGGGCTACCGGCCACAGTATTCGACCCAAGACCGTGGTGCTCGCTCATGCTGCATTACTAAACGAGCTACCCAGCAGCCCCTTCCATTACAACCCTTTTTTTCCTGCTCTGCACTACCGGAGAACCCTGGGAGCACTTGCTCGTTAAGCACCCAAATGGCTCATTATGCCGTTACCTGACGGGAGCAGACTAACGAGGCCATTACACACATCTGAGGAGTGAGGAACAGCTTCAATCTCATGATGAGGACAGCCAGCCCGGCAAATGCCACCAGCTGCAGAGAATGATAGACCAACTGAGAAAGGAGAGGAGGGGGAGGGAGAAAGAAAGAAACGAGAGAGAGAGAGATACGCTGCCAGTAAATAATTACCCTTCATTACAAGCCAATGATGCAGACAACGAAAACCGTTGAAGGGAAATGATTATCATGGATCTCTTAGATGAACACTTCTGCAGTAAGAGTGAAAAAATGTATATGTGAATGTGTTCATATGGTATGTACGGATAGAAAAGAAAACCCCACAAGCAGACATTAAAAACACACTGAGGGGCACACGTAAGCTCAAGGCCAGATACAGTCCCCCATGAATTCTGCTATGAATCCAGATAGTCACTTAAATTGGGGCAGTGGCGATATAATTTGTGATGCTGGCACACCGCACACTGCTGTGGTCACACTGCACACCATTGAGGAATGGATGGAGGTGGCAAAAAATGGCGCAAAGCAAAGATACCAGTTTCTGCAGTGTAACATTCTCAGCCAACCAAATTAAAACAGCCGGACTTCAGCTTTCACAACGTTTTTAACACGTTTTTTTTCCCTTCTGTTAAATGTGATGCAATTTTCTCGCTTGCAACAAACCGCATAGGAGGGACTTCCTCAATCTTTCAGTGTGTGTTTGCATTTCAAAGTTCATAATTATTGGACAGGGTAGGTAGCTAGCTTCAGTGCCATTGTTCCTTGTTTCCAGGAGTGAACATATTTGCATAAAGTATGTTTGTAAAATAGAGGAATCATTTATATTTGAAAGATCGTAGTAATCGGAACAGAATAAGTTTGCCGCTGTTAGTATGGATGAGAACAGGCCATTGCAGTCCATAATAGTACTACATGTCTCTCCCCCCTTGAATTGATTGACAATTTTTTACACGGCCCTCGGTATGATTGAGTTTGGCACCCTGCTGTGCAGGAAACGTGGCCGTCTTTGGGGAGAGTGAAGTAAAAAGGCTTACCTCTCCATTTGCGAACAGTGCAGTCCTGGAACAGGGGGAAGAGATAGAAGAGAGAGTGAGAGAGGTACACAAAGGAAGCACTTTCAGCCCAGTGATTAGTGTTACCAACTTCCAAACAATTCCGCTTCGCACAGAGAACTTGGAACAACTCTACATCCACAGCTATATAAAAAAAAATACTATTATTCTACCGAATGTGCTGTGCAAAATCCAATTTCACAGTTCATTATGTTCAGTTACCAAAGCAACAAACACCAAAATTAACAGTGCTAGGTGGATCGTAGCTGTTATAGAAGCCTATAGAGATCCTTACTGTTCAGAAGCGTCTTGGTCGGGCTTGAGGGGGCTCATTTCGGCATGTCTTAAAAACCTCCAAATGTCCTGTATTATCTAAAGCGGAAAACACGTGCAGGAAACAACATTTACACACGACACTTTGAGCTAATTCCACACCATAACCCTATCCTATCATGCCCATATAAACTGCCTTCTAACTGAATCCTGCCACTATTAACACATTGCTTTGATGTCAGTACAGACACAATCAGTTAAAATGTCCAATTCTAACACATTTTTAAGGACAGTAAAAAAAAATTACCTTTACAGCAATGACTGCGAGGACAAGCAGGTTCACAGGTAGCAGCAAGGTCTTTATGTACCTCAGGGGAGTCTGGAAATGGAACACTACATTACCCATTTACAGTTTAAAAAATATGCAGCGATGCACAAACTCCAGACAAATAAACATTTCAATTTCACTGTGAAATTACTTTGGTGACCTTTAGAGCATTGGGTCTGTAATAATCGCCAGCAGGGATAAACAGCACCTTGATGACAGCGGATCCTTTCCCCCTGCATAATTATGTGAGAGAAGTAGGTCGAGCTGGTTTGCTCATCGCTGGGTTTGCAGGGCTGAAAGTTTGCGAGAAGCGCGGCCTACCTCCAGCTCCATGAAGTCGAACTCGGCGGCGCACGTGTACATCATGGTGTCGAAGTCTTTGTAGCTGGAGAACTTGGACTTGATCAGGCTGCTTATGTGGGCCTGGGGAGGGGGAAGCACACAATTCATTCATCACCCCACATACACGCTCACAGCCAATCAATACGCCACCCCCGCAAATGGAGGCATGATTAATCCGCGATTTGTGGCCACAGGGCTGCCACAGGGGACCTTGTAGTGGGGGGGGGGGTGGCTTGGTGACAGGGCACAGATCTGTTATCAGGCAGTGAAAAGGGCTGGATTTCCTGGGTAGCCTATCTCAAGATTTGCAACCCCGTACACTGGTTTCTGTGTGCTCGCATCATTATGTTTCTACATCTTTGGGCATCGCGTGGTGCTGAATGCTTAGCGATACGCTAGGGAAAATATCAATGGGATTTACTCACGTCGTCTGAGGCTCCAAAGATGGCAGACATCAGGAATTTTAGGGCCACCGTGGAGCCAATCCATGCAAGACTCTGCATGACCTGAGCAAACAAAGCAAATACACCCTCAAAAAAGTTGATTTATTGTTTGTAATTCTTTTGAATTTATTTAGCAAACACTCTTATCTTGGTCAGCTTGTATGACTTATAAATTTAATACAGTTGTCCCTTTTTACATGTAGATGTTTGGCTTTAAGCAAAACTGCACCAACACATTCCTATTCCCCATTCTCTTAGACATCTCATGAAGGTTTCTGATTGCTGATGGAAGCGTAAGAAGTCTTTCTTTACCCATGTAATGACTCCTGGTTTGCAGAACCTGCCAATTATGTCCCTGAAAGCGATTATCCCCTGAAATAAAATGATTTGTGTGAAAAACATTCAGCACAATCGTCACACTGTTTAACTTAATCGCTATCTACAGCATGAAGCGTTTGTTAACGTCAATCATGAAGGCTTCAGGCACCCTGGTCCACTCACCCAAATGGAGAGCAACGAGGAGGCGTAGAATGATGTCAAAAGCATTGAATTTCCAAACATGAGCACAAAGCAAACCCCCAACGAGGCCTGGAGAGAGACGGAAATAAAAGACCCCCCCCCCATCCAGCGTATGAGTCAACAACACATCATCCCTGATTTTCTTAATGTGAGGCATAGAAAAACATGACGCATGCATTCAGAATCGTGATCGTGCGTTACAAAAAGAGGGGATTAAAAAGTGGGTCACAGATAAATCTGGGGCTACTGAGAAGATGGTGCTCACTAGCCTATTTTTACTCCTCAGACCCAGTAAAGTGCATGAGTTATTCACAGCCGCGCTGCATCCCTTAGTTACACAACCGGCGCTCCGCAGCTCAGCTTTGTGAGAGCTGGAAGCGTGCAGCTCGACAGACTGAGAGGTGCAGATGCTGGCCCAATGTGGAAAGTCCCCTGCTTCCTTTTGGCGAGGACCACGGGCTGAATTTACTTAACACGCCCACGCACACTTCCCCTCGCCGCGGCTGTCCAGACGCTACAGAGCTGCCGCGCAAATTGCTCAGTGTTTGTCTCCTTCACTAGAGAAGAGATCAGCATTTGTCTGCTTCTCTAGAGAAGAGCTCAGAGTTTTACTGCCAATCCTGAAAAGGGATCAGCATTTGTCTGCTTCTCTAGAGAAGAGATCGACATTTGTCGGCTGCTCAAAAGAAAAGCTCAGCGTGTCTGCTTCTCTAGAGAAAAGCTCAGTGTTTGTCCGCTTCACTAGAGAAAAGCTCAGCATTTGTCCGCTTCTCTAGAGAAAAGCTCAGTTTGTCTGCTTCTCTAGAGAAAAGCTCAGCTTGTCTGCTTCTCTAGAGAAAAGCTCAGCTTGTCTGCTTCTCTAGAGAAAAGCTCAGCTTGTCTGCTTCTCTAGAGAAAAGCTCAGTGTTTGTCCGCTTCACTAGAAAAAAGCTCAGTGTTTGTCCGCTTCACTAGAGAAAAGCTCAGTTTGTCTGCTTCTCTGGAGAAAAGCTCAGCCTTTGTCCTCTTCACTAGAGAAAAGCTCAGTTTTTGTCTGCTTCTCTAAATAGCTTAATTTTGTCCGCTTCTCTAGAGAAACCCTCAGCTTGTCTGCTTTCTAGAGATGAACTCAGCGTTTGTCTGCTTCCCTAGAGATAAACTCAGCATTTGTCTGCTTCCCTAGAGATGAACTCAGCGTTTGTCCGCTTCTCTTGAGAAAAGCTCAACATTTGTCCACTTCTCTAGAGAAAAGCTCAGCGTTTGTCCACTTCTCTAGAGAAAAGCTCAGCATCTGTCCGCTTCTCTAGAAAAAAAGCTCAATATTTGTCTGCTTCTCGAGAGAAAAGCTCAGCGTTTGTCCGCTTCTCTAGAGAAAAGCTCAGCATTTGGCCGCTTCTCTAGAAAAAAAGCTCAATATTTGTCCACTTCTCTAGGGAAAAGCTCAGCATTTGGCCGCTTCTCTAGAAAAAAAGCTCAATATTTGTCTGCTTCTCGAGAAAAGCTCAGCGTTTGCCTGCTTATCTGGAGAAGAGCTCAGCATCTGCTCAGACACAACCTGTGTGCCATAGATACTCTAGCACGGCAGGCTGGCATGGTTTAAGATCCTTACCATGTGTGTGACCAAGAGGGACTGCATCCTGGCTGGGGTAAGGTACCCCAAAATGTAAGAAGCAAACAAGGAAGCAATCTGAAATAAGAGAACTGCAATCAAACTTTACAAGAAAAAATATTCCCTTCAGAGCAACTCTAAAATGACTAGATTTTTTCATCCATAAAGCAGCACATTTACAATTGGCCTATTGATGCACTGTGTTCTTTATGCTCTCATAACAGTTATGTTATGAATGACCAAGGCCAGGCTGACACGGTGTCACTGCCAGCAAAGAGTGTGGGAGTATGTCAGTGTGCATGCGTGGGATGGTGACCTTCAGTGCCTTTGTCCTCTCCCTCTTACCTGTGTGAGTAAAACAAACTGGGCAAATTGCCACGGCAGCATAAAGAACACATTGGAAATGCCAAGTGCAAAGAATGCCTTTCGCCCCGGACTCCTGCTCCTGTTCAAACGCATAAGAAACAAAAACAGGCACAGTCAGGGGCTGTAGATGCGCTCATGGACTCTCACTGGTGACACCTGATGGTAAAGCAAAGGTAATGCATCACAGTTATTTTGGGGAGCCACCCATTACATAGGCAACTTGGCCATTTCAGAAAGGTACAGGTCTCACTCCCATTCCATTAATGTGTAAGCCTGTGTCTAATGTTCAGTGTGTGGAGGGGGTTCATCTCAGAGTGATCAGTCAGATAGGGGCAGGGAGTTAATTGGATGTGACAGAAGAGTGGCACTTCCTGTACAGAATTACCCAACTCTAAAAACAGGAGTCCATGTGACTCTGGTCTGAGGTTTTAACCCCGATTTGCAGCTGGTAGAACATGCTACATAGCAGATAAGGGAGAGGGCTCTTCACCCACAGGAAGAGGCTCTCTCCCACTGTCCTGATCTGCCCTTACCGGAGGATGTAGGTCACCAGCAGCATCTGCAGCACCAGGAAGGGGTAGGAGAAGCTCTCACGTAATGGAGGTGTCCACATGACCCGAGTGCTCTATACAGAGAGATAATACCAATAATATGTGTGTCTGTCTAAAATAAATTCCCATGTATGCATGCGTGCACCGATCAGACAGCCATTACATTTCTACCACTGTGCAGCTCAATTTCCTGATGAGTAATGTACTGTATAATTGCATCATTACCATTCCAGTATTGCTTGCATTTTCATTTTAATTCGAATCATCTGTATTTTTATTCAAAAGCAGCAGCAAAACCGTGAGTCATGACAACATACTGCTGCCTTCAACGGCTAAAAGCGAACACTGTTGACGACAAAAAACGAAGAAAAAAAAAGAAGAAAAAAGACTCAACGGGACGTCTGTGCATTTCTGAGCCCTAATGCAGCACTGAAATGCCAGCCCATTTATCTTTAATGGAGGATGCAGCAGCCCAGCCAGCAGAGACAGCCTGTCAGCCTCAGATAGGGAGAAACAACTGCTCTTGTGTAAGGGCCGGACCCGTCTTGCACACGGAGAACAATGCACGACACCGCTGTGGCAATTTCCACCACTTACCTCGCCGTGGTTGAAGAAGAAGCAGACGACTGTGACCACGCCCCCGAGCCGACTGCCACTGGAAAGGCAGGGAGAGAGCGAGACGGCGACTGTCATTTTATCCCTAACAGATGGGAGTCTGAGGTTTTAAAAACGGGACGTGAGCGATGACTATAACAAGATTAAAAGCTGTGACTGAAAATCTACAATTCTCATATTTCTTTCACTGGCAACACAGAAATGAACCGCCAGCTGGAGCAGCAGTTGAATGTTAGGCGTTAGACACGGAAGGCTTAAGACTCCTTTGATTTATTCGCCCCTGTTCTATAGTCATTACAGATTTGTTCTTAAATTACTCACACCTCAAAGCGGAATGAAGTTATGCCTATCCACGGAGTTGTAATACCAGAGAAAAGGCTTACCTTAAATATGTCCCATACATGAAAAACAGACTCATCATGAGCCCGTTCAGGAGGAACACGAAAGTCACGTAAAAGTAGGCTGCATCTCCCATACCTGTGGGGGAGATGACCAATCGCAGATGTGGTAAGCATGATTTGTAGCTGAATTCCTCAGTAACTAATACTAGCATTTAGTCTTCCAGTAATGTATCTTTGAACTGAATCTGGGACCAGGGAATGTTCAAGCATTACTGTTTTCCTACAAAGCATTATACATTTAGAGGTTGCTGAAATGAAGGAACATAGGACACAGTAAGGACACAGAACAGAATATTTTCACAATTTTACAAGATGGAGCATTGCAGCTTAAGGAAGATCAGGCCTAAGGGCTCACTAAGAGCATGCAAGCATTTTTTAGCATGTTTCAGCTTACTTGGGGGAAAAAATCCAGTAATTAGTCACAACTTCACAAGTACATAATCCATGGCAAGATGCCATTTTGACCTTCCTGTTCTGTGCCATCCCAAAAAAGGGAACAGATTTATAAAGATGTAAATTCTCAGCGTGTTATATTAGCACCTTGGAGTTATTTTAAGTTAATGTGCTTTCACACGTTTTTAGTCACTGTGCTGCTCAGAAAACGAAGCTTGTGAAAAGGGGATGGGTTCTCATTAACACTATGGAAAAGCATTAAAAAATCATTCCGATAACTTATTCTCAACCGTGTTGAGGGATTTTAATTTAAAACATACTGTACAGGCAAGAAAAGGTTGCGTGAACACCAAAGTAACATTTCTAACAGATAAGACCGAAACACTGTCTTTGTAATTCTATTTGTAGAAATTCCTTGAGGACAAAGGAAGTTGAGAGTCACGTGGAATGGGCATTTCAACCGAGGCGACACCTGGCTGATACAGAGCACTGGGGTGCTGGGAGTGAGGAATGAGGGCATCACCACAGTAAACAGGATTGCTTTTGTACCTTCACAGCTGTCGACCGGAGTCAGGCCCTCCCCCCTGTTGACAGACCAGCACATCTTTGTGGTCACCCCGAAGAAGTCCATTATACCTGTGTAGATTCTGTACCAGCTGGCCAGTACCACCTGTGGAGATGGACAGGGGGGCATTGGGATTACTGAGAGATGACCGAATACCAAATGTCTGATGAGAAAGCTATTTTATTTCTCCCCATTTAAAAGAACAAGTCCACAAAAAATGTCAGAGACACATTTCTGCCCTGCAGTGGGATCCCCCCTTTCTTCCTCTTATACTGCACAATAGTTCTTCCTCATAGCATGAGGAAGATATGAGATATTATTCCATCCTTCCCTCAGAACTGAAGAGAACAATAACATCAATTATAATTCCCCCAACATGCAGATTCAAATCAAGCCAATTACGAGCCGATGATTCAACTCTTAGAAAGCATATTCTATCACAATGGAAACCTTCTAGCTGTCTAAGTACAATCTTAGACAGCTAGAATTAGTGATACCATAATGCGCGATACATTTCTTGAAACCAACATCCTTTTCAATCTCATCTCTTGCCAAAACAAGAAGCTGTAATTCATCAATGCTGAACATGCAATTCAGCAACAAAATGGCCTGCAACAGGTGCCAATGATGTCACTTGTACAGTCAAGCAGTTTTTAGGAAACATCCTTTCAACATCCATAAATAATAGTTAAGAAGTTACACCAGATATTTTTCCCCTTTCACAAACCTTCTAGCCCCTTTAGAGCTACCTCTGTCATCACACTAGCATCGCATTGTAAAATTACAGGCCTACTTATTTTATCTGTGTATCGCTGCTCGAGAACCGCACTGGATCTGAAAGAGCAGTGAAAAGGGGGGAAACTAGCAAAGGCTTTCTGAGGAATATGGTGCCCACCTCCGGGTACAGATTGAACCTCTTCAGGGTGTTGATAACCAGGGGGTACTCTGTTAGGCGATCGTTCATGATCAAAAACAGTCCATTCAGGAAAGATGGAGCTTCAATAATGGTCTTAAAATAGGAGTAATAAAGACCCTGCAACAGAGAAAGACAATGTTTGGATGTTTCCCAATTCTGAAATCATAATGGTGGGTGCAAACAGTTCAATTATTTATTTGCACATGAAACCTAACGGCTTAAGAGGCAATGCTCAGTTGTTAAATTGATGTGCTTATGGTTAAGTATATGTACAGAATAGAGATCATGAGTGTGGGGCAGGGTGACATTACTAGAAAGAGCAGTGAAACAGGACAGTATTCGAATAGCCCTTTTTAGCCATGTAGTGGCCACTGTTCTGGGGTCTCCTTAAGACAAGGAGAAACAAAACATATGTAGCCACCAATTATGATTTTTTAAAATTATTATTATTCCTTCTTGGCATACGTTCCACTGAAAATTATTAACTGATGGAAAACATATCCCTGTCCATCCCCACTTTTGGACATTTGACAAAGCCTACTTACATTTTTCCTCAGCTCCTTACCATTTCTGTTCGAAATGCCATCTCCTTTTCCAGTGTTGACAAGTGTGAAAAATGTCTATCATTCTCAAAAAGGTGATAAAGATGATACCTAAAGAAAAACAATGATTTATATTGTTCAATGTGGTGAAGATGCACAATACATACATCTTAATTAACGTTATATACTGGGTAAACCAGTCGCGGTGTACTGTAATGTTACTTACCAATGTATAATACCGGCCACAGCAGCTGTAAGTTAAACAAAGACGATCATTAAAAGCTAGGACTGACCAACTTGTGTCCAATGCAAACACAGAATGCTTAGCTCGGGTCAATAACCGTACTTGCCCAATATGAACAGTTGGACTGACGTTTGTAACCGTACTCTGGTGACAATTAGAGCTAATCAAAATCACACTAGATTTGATGCATAATTACTGTGTAATAACAATACTACTACTACTAGTTAAGAAGTTCAGGTTGACCCTTACCCTAGGCATCTTGGTTAGGATAGAATTAACATCACATAGCTCCTAGTATTAAATGTAACCAAGCTGAAATGTGTAACTAGCTATAACGTCACTGTTCAAGTACGTTAATGTTTCATACGTGGAGACCAAACGTTTGGTATTTCCGACTCAGCAATGTTAACACATGCTATCCCATATAGCTACTGTAGCTGTACTAGCTAACAACGGATAGCAACCCTCATGCTACTTTGGGCAGCTATCCTTAGGTAAGCTAACAATATAACGTTAGGTTTAAGTAGCATGGGTGAAAACATCACTAGCTCTGTTACATTAGCACTACACTAGCTAGCTAGCGATACCCTTGTAAACTAAGAAAAGCTTTTAAGTGCAAGAGTCAAAGTATGTTAGCTAACTAGCTATAGGCTAGCTAGACTACGTTAGTTAACACTCGACAGTTAGCTAGCTAGTTGGCTAACGTGACACGTAAGGTTTGCTGTCCAGTATAGCGCAAAGACAATCAAAAGATCTCACATAGCTAGCTATCTTATGAACTCCAGGAAACGTGCACATAGAACTGTTAGCATGAGTATACTGCACTTTGCCAAGAAACTACTGGGGGCTGTGACAAGCAAGAGCGCTTTTAGTTCTACACAGTGCTAGCTAGCTAACGTTAACTTAATAGCTGGACATCAAGACACTGTTGGCTACTGTAGGAAGCATCGTCTCTTACCCAAAATAACACTGATTCCGATCTTAATAAAAACTGTCTGGCTAAGGCCCAGTTTGTTTCTGATGAATACAGTTGCAGGAAAGAGTCCGTTTTTATTTTGAAGCAAGCTGTTGAAAGGGACAGCTTTCCCTTCTTTTCCCAGTCGCCTGGCTTTGCCGGTGTTCTGAGCAGGCACAAACGGACTTTTCTCTCGGTCAGTTCTCTGCTGTGGCTGATCTCGGACGCCTTGTTTTCTGTTTTTTACCGCCATGTTTTCATACTCGGAATGCAGGAAGCAGTTGGAAAAGACAAGTTGTAGAGCCAGAGAGGAGCAAACATTCGCTAGTATATTCAATGTCCGTTCCCTCAAAACCTACGGAGGGTTCTGTTGCTTCGCAGACCAAATTAGCTGCGTAAATGAGGCGTACATTCTGCCCCCTGCCGGAGTTACTAAACACTTCAGGCAACAGTAACCATGGAAACTCGGAAGCCCTATTAGTAGCAGCATCATCACCGCCCAGGTCATGCTGCTCGACTCTTTTCGTCCTTGTCATCCGACTTGATTGCCCGTTAGCAAGATGAATATTTAGCTGAATTTAACCTTATCACAAAACACAAAACTAAGCTGCATGATAGTCACACAGTATGTTTTTGTGGTTTCCGTTTTCTATCGACAATGCAATTAATTTACATGCATAGTGTCTGCGTTTTAGATATTTCACAATAGCTAACACGATAGAATAGCCTACCTTTAAAGTCACATCTGAGAACCATTGTTATAGTAGAGATAACAACAACAATAATAATAATAATAATAATAATAATAATAATAATAATGTTATTAATATGAACTATGTCATATATGTAATATGTGGAAACATCATTATCTTTGATTTCTTGATACAAATGAAAACATATTCATGCCAGAATAAATTCTTCTGTAATGATTAAGGAATACAATTTTTTTATTTTGAGATTGGGCAAAATTAGGTGAATGCTTATGTGTACAACAACTGCATGTAATATTTTATCTAATATGAAGCATTGTCAATAATACGAATGGCAACAGAAAGGTTTTGTTTGGTTTGCCATAGTTTGGAAGCAAACTATCTTTGTTTCTATAGTAAAGATGTATATATATTTTTGCATACACATCGAATTCATTAAAACACACTTTGAAAAGCACACACTAGATGGCAGAAAAGGGCTTTATAAGGCAGATAATTTGCTCTTCAAATTCATGGTTATTTTTATGAGAAATCAATTTCCATATCTTTGCTATGAGTTCTACGTATAATCTCAAAATGGCATATGCAAAATATATAAAAATTATGAAGAACAATTCATAAATAAATTGAAATAAAACATTATATTAATCAATTTTATTTGATGAAAATAGGATGTGGCATTCTCTTTCAATCTAAAATTCTCTGGATTCTGCTTTTGGAGTTTCTTTGCCCTCTGGGTCATAAAAATCACCATATACAGTACTATGCTAAGGTGTTAGGCACCTATTTTTTATATAAATATTGTCTTAGACATTATACATTTGAGATTTCCAAAGAAATGAAATGTTACAGAGATTTTATTGTTGTAATTCGGTAACACTCCTTTCAGTTGAAAACTTGACCAAGGATGTCTGTGGTTACTTGGAGAGCTGATTTTCAGTACGTGTAAGATAATTGATGCCGTTTTAAAGGTGACATAAGAAATATGTATTTTATTTTGATTTCTGTTCTCTGCTATTCACAGTATTCTTTTCTATATTTAATGTTAGTTAATTAATTTATTTTTTACATGTGCCTAACACAGTACAGTGCATCGTGTTACTATTATATAAGACAGTTGCAGTATTAGAGCCATGTTATATTATTATTGCTACATGAGAGGGGCAGGATTATTCATGTTGTTGGTACACTACGCAGAAGTGCTAGCTGACAAACCACTAGTATTCATTTTACCCACGAGAGCAAGGGTGTCAAACTCCACTTCTCGAGGGCTACAGTATCTGTGTTTCAGCATAAGTGATTAATGTAAACCATTGATTGGCTAAAGAGTCCAAACATCTTGTTCTCAAGGCCTTTGTGGTCTGCTGACTGAAGGGAAACCACAAATGCCTGCAGACCCTCCAGGACTGGAGTTTAACACCCCTGCACCAAAGGTTCTGTGACACTTGTAGAAAACATTCTCTGTAAAGTAGGGAGGTCACATTATGACCTTTTTACCACTACTACAATCTCATATATGGTCTATTTTCTCTGTAAGACCCAAATATACCTTTCAGATAAAAGGAGGCAAAAATGAAAGAGTTTTTGAAAATTTTACGTTTTTTAAAGTTTTAAAAAAACTAGTTGGGAGCAGAATTTCTGTATTTGTACTCACATTGTCCGAACAACAATACTGAACAACTAAGGGTTCATTTGCAGGGTTGATTGCTTACTTGACCCCATAAAAGTATATAACATGAATAATAATCACACATCAGTCCTTTTTCAAGTCATTTGTCACAAAAAATAATAATGAACAAGACTAGGCACGCCTAGCTAAGCTGGGTCACAATGCAGCTGTCTGTCAGTCTGACTTTCATACTCTTTCACAACTTTCATGTTCATTTGCAATGATAGTCCCAAAAACAGTTCTTGTCGTCTGAAAAGCAAAGACGAACATCACACTTGCTGCACTGCATGTTGGTGTATCCTTTACTGCAGTGTCTGCAGCGTCCTCTCTTTGTCTTCACTGGGAAATGTGCAATTAGGTCCTTGCATACATCCAGTGGGGGGTATGCACATGATCTCTTGGATGGGGCGCCACTTGGTGGACTCCCATCACCTGAGGAGGGTCTCTTCTGAGCTTTCAAAGAGCTCCCTGATGTCACGGTCTGTTTTACTGGGTTCCCAATGCCTGAAGATGGTCGTCCTCTCTGGAGTTTTGAGTGTTGTGTTCACCTGATTAGAACAGAATCAATTAATATACATGTCAAAAGTACATTAAGATACAAGTAAAAATATTACAAAAAGTGAAATATAAAAAAATATTACAAATGGTAAATAGCAGAAATGGATTCTCACCAGGATAAGAGAGGATGCTAGCTGTGCCTGAAACAGCCTCCTGTTCAGTATCTCTTTCCTGGACATCTTGAGAGCTTTGCAGTCCCTCTTGTAGAGGAGCCAAGCATTGACCACCGATGGTGATGGTGTGCCAGAAGATGTAGATGTACCAGCGGCGGTATTTCATGGGGAACTTGTATTTGGCTGTAAACAAGTCCAACAAATCCACACCTCCCATGTATTTGTTGTAGGTACCCACTATGTAAGGCCTCTCAACTTCAATGTAGGTTTTGGCGGCTTTGTCCCAGCACTGAATCTTCTCCACAGGTTCTGGTCCAGCAAAGGATGACACAAGTGTGACTGTCCTGTTGTCATACCATTTGACAGCCCAGATGTTGTGTTTCCCCTCCACTCTGTTATCAAAGCTTCCTCTCCCCTTTTTCTTCAAGCTCTTCTCGTCTTCAAGGTTACAGTTGGGTAGGCTTACTTGCCTGGCTGTTCCCACGTAATGAATTCCACGGTAAAAACAGCTAAGAGTCCGCATATAATAAACAAGATAGGTCATAGACTGAGTTGTAAGTTATATAAAAATGTAGGCTAGGGCTACTTTTAATTAATTAATAATTTCATGATTATACAACTGATCAGAGACAACGGTAAAAAAGAAAAGAAAATTATAATATGTTTACTTTCCAAGAAAACGTATGGATTGCTCTCTTCAATTCAAGCCACGCATTTTCAATTTGTTTTAGAGACTGAGATAACCATTATGTGTTGTGTTAACCATTGGTTGATTTTGAGGTTTGTTAGGGAACAATGTCTTGCGGAACAATCCCGTTTTACCTTGTGGAATAAGCGATTCCATTGCCAAGATTCAATTGACAGGACTGACACAGATCCACCACCATAATCTAACCACAGGAATTATGTCCTTTTTAACGTAAGCATCCTATCTCCAATGCCAAACCCACTAACTTCAAGGCCAGATTTAGGTCTCTTCTGACCATAGCACACAATTCCAAGACGGTTGGTTGAAGCCACTTTTGGTTGGTGTGTATTTGCGTGCCGTGATGTATGTAATGCCTTTCATATCTTATTTATGACAGTCCATTAATATTTCGTACTATGTCTAATGTGAAACAAAAGTGCAGTAATCAAAACTTTTATTATTAATATTTAAACATCTGAATATCAAGCGATCATTCTTTTAAATGGTTTAGCATATGAGCGGAGCCTCTTTTTGAGATTTTGATGCTACAGACGTTTTTCTCTGCAGCATTATCTTAACCCGCTTATCCTGAACAGGGTCGCAGGGGGGCTGGAGCCTATCCCAGCATACATTGGGCGAAAGGCAGGAATACACCCTGGGCAGGTCGCCAGTCCATTGCAGGGCACACACACCATTCACTCACACACTCACACACTCATACCTACGGGCATTTAGACTCTCCAATCAGCCTAACCTGCATGTCTTTGGACCGTGGGAGGAAACCGGAGTACCAGGAGAAAACCCACGCAGACACGGGGAGAACATGCAAACTCCGCACAGAGAGGCCCCAGCCGACAGGGATTCGAACCCAGGACCTCCTTGCTGTGAGGCGGCAGTGCTACCCACTGCACCATCCTTGCCACCTGCAGCAACCAGACAAAATAAAATAAGGCCATAACTGACATTACTCCCGTTTGTATTTGGTTAGCTAAACATTAGCTAGTGGTGAAGCTAGCCACCAGTGAATTTCAGTCTGCTATAACTGCACAATTCTGTAACATAAACACCCATACGCACAAACCCATAAATTCATTCTCTCTTTTATTTTTATCAGACATTTGAAGTCTACTGAAAGTCTGGGAGTCTTTTGATTTAGGCATGAGCTCCCTGCCCAGGAAAGGAAGCGCTGTTAGAATCTCCCGAAAATGTAAGCTTAACTAAGGTTTACATTATTATTGTGCTGTGGGACCCAGCTATCACGGCTAGCCAGGTGACAAAACTGAATGTAGTTAGCTTGATAACGCGGCAGCTAATTAATGTTACTGAAAGCTGACCAGCCACTTGATTAATGGTTAGCCACCAAGGCTAAATTCTTGCAAGCCCAGCTCACCACTGTTGTAGCCAATCATCTCCTCTTGCCCCCTCCTCCTTCTATTGAATAGAGCATATGAGTTCAGTGTATTGCACACATGCTATCTTTTGAATTAGCATATGAGCAAACCTTCATGTCCTCATGGTTTTCCAAAACCCAATCTCTTTCTCTCGGTCTGAACACCGAATCCTATCTGTGATCTGTGATTTTGACAAGGGTCATTGTGTCTACATCAAAGCCTTCAGATCCCTGATGTGAAGCTGGAGGCCTTCAGATCCACTGGATAACCCCACCCCCCCCAGCTTTTAGAGTGACAAAACATGTCTGATGTCACCAAGGCGACAATGTCACTACTTTTCTAGTATTGGCCAGGAAGGTTAAATCTGTAGGAAATCTGATTCATCCCTCCCCCATTCTCCTTGTACCTGACACCCCCTAAATGACACAACTGATGTGCAGAGAGAGATATGGAAGTACGACGGAAATAAGGGAGACGTGATGTACTTCAGAGTCTCGAGAAAACCTCTAATCAAATGAAGATAGATTTTGTTTAGTACATTGTACACGTACAATTAATTATTCATGGCAGTGGCATTATTGGGTTTTCATTTCGTTAAAGGGCCTCTAAGTAACTGTGCAAATTAGGTTACAGCAGTGGTCAAGGTTGGAGGACCTTATCAGAAGTCAGATTTCTATTGACATTTGGGTTTGTGCAAGATCGTGCCATTGTAATAGAGCCTTTTCTCTATTGGTGGCCCCTGTGCCTAAACCCTGAGCTCGTTCACAGACCCTGACCACAGGAATAGGCCAATGAATTATAGCATGTACTACAAACCTGCGCATTAACGGCTGAAAGGTACCAATGCAGAAAAATGTTGGAATTGCCGAAACGTCAATAAAACGCAGCAAGGAGAAATGTGTTTTTTTTGTTGTTTTTTTTCTGGTTTTTTAAATTGGGCAAAACCTAAGACTAAAACCAGGAGACATTCAGAACTATTTATTCTTTAAACAATCACTCTAACGGGACACATCCCGGCAACAAGAAATACCTGTCAGTCACATAATTGGGTGGTCTGATACGAAAGGTGATACGTTGTTTAACAAATCTAGATAAAAAATACCAGGAAATAAAGGCTGAAATTCAGATCTGTCATCTCATGTACATCTTTTGACCTCAAACACAATTGTCTTTAGTGTATAGCAAAAACAAAGAAATTGACCTTGCTGTCCCAATATTTTTGGAGGGGACTGTATATATACGGAATTGAACATTCCAAAATGTTGGTTCTTCTGACATTATATTGAAAGGGAAGGTCTGCACAAAGACACAATGGTTCATTTGCTTAAAAAAGCTGAGACCATGTTGCTTACTGAATGCCTGTTTCTAGGTCCTGTGACCATAGAGAGCTGTCTGTTTGGATACAGGGCTCATTGTTGTCCTGATTATGGCGGAGCTATACCATGCATTCTCAGGTTATGAGTTCTTTAAACTCAATGAGGATGTGAGGACAACCTGAACAGGATTGGCAGTCATCAGTTTCAGAGAGAATACACATTTGTACACTGGAAGGAAGTGATGTTATTTACTATATATATACAAAGGTTATCCGCACCAAAACTAATGACATTCTGAACCTGGGGCCTCTTTGTGTGGAGTTTGCATGTTCTCCCCGTGTTTGCGTGGGTTTCCTCCGGGTACTCCGGTTTCCTCCCACAGTCCAAAGACATGCAGGTTAGGCTGATTGGAAAGTCTAAATTGCCCATAGGTATGAGTGTGTGAGTGAATGGTGTGTGTGCCCTGCGATGAACTGGTGACCTGTCCAGGGTGTATTCCTGCCTTTCGCCCAATGTATGCTGGGATAGGCTCCAGCCCCCCTGCGACCCTGTTCAGGATAAGCGGGTTAGGATAATGAATGAATGAATGAATGAATGAATGAATGAATGAAGATTCTTGATGCACACAGACACATACAGCATGGTAATATTTTGCCCCTATGAAAGTGACCTCCAGTTTTGCTGGCTGCTTTTGTGTATGCCATTTCAAGGTAAAGTATAAGCAGCATCGCAGACAAGGCATCGGGCAGTCTTTTACAGTTACACAGTTCATAGCAAGTCATGCCAATAACTAACTTACTATAGCAATTCAATGATGATCATTTTGTTGATGATGATTATATTGATGATGATGATGATGATGATGATGACGATGATGATGATGATGATGATGATGATGATGGTGATTATTATTATTATTATAGTTATAGTGGTAGTAGTAGCAGCAGTAGTAGTAGTAGTAGTAGTATCATCTGTTGTTTCTGTTGTTGTCTTGAATCTGTAGATCACATTTTAAATCAAGGGATTAACATGTCGTAAATCAGTAAAGATCAAGAAGTGCAGAGGATTATTGAAAGAACCCATTAAATCTGAGCCCTTTGATTTACTCACCAGGTATTCAGAATATATTGCA
Organism: Conger conger; assembly: GCF_963514075.1. Taxonomy (NCBI): domain Eukaryota; kingdom Metazoa; phylum Chordata; class Actinopteri; order Anguilliformes; family Congridae; genus Conger; species Conger conger. Next base: position 62,139,516 of record NC_083760.1, on the reverse strand, counting down.
TTCCTTCAGTCCTCCATATTCCATTTCTAGAATGTTCCGGTTCATTATCAGTGCTTTCTTTAGCCACAACCGGACAGGGATATTCATGATGAGACAGAAATTCAGAACCTTTAATTCAACAATAAGCAGAAACAGACTCGTTGCAGTTAAGCACACAGAGCTGAATATGAGTTCAGTTAATGCCCATATACTGATGTCCCTGTATGTGTGTGTACCATGTCTGGCCAAAAGAGGGCAGCATCACTCACTCTCCCACCCATCTCTGAATGTGGAATGAGCGCTGATGCTCATTTAGCGCTCTTCTGGGGTCAAGTAGGATCCTGGAACACCTTTTATTTTTATACACCAAGACAAGCAAAACAATATAAGTACATCTGCATGCAAAAAGACTGAGATATGGTGTTATATTATATTTTAGATTAAAATATTTTTGGATTAAAATATTTTATTTCAGAACTGCAATTTAGCTGGTTTATGCATGTTGTTTTTAATTACTTTCATTGTTACCCACCAGTGAACCCCATCTTGCCTCCACACTCTCTGTGAAAAAAACGTATCGTGGCTTATCCTCTTATTCTCTATAAATAAATACACATGCTGAATTAGCTTTGGAAATTGCATATTACCATATTGACAATAAATACACACTGTGATCTTTAATATAGAATAGCACATGATCTCTCCAATGTGAGCCTTCATACTGAAAACCAAGTCCTTCCACAATATTAGCCCCAGAACAATGTTTAACAATGTCCTGTATGTTAGATAGCGTGCTCTAGTGTTGGTGTAGTAAATTTCACTCAAGAGACTGTGACTGCCTCCTCACTGGTCTGACATAAAAATACACTCACACTGCGTCTTTTTAAAGGGTGATATATTTTTTCATGGCTTACAAATATCTATTTGAATGCCTCAAATTTTACATTATGCATTTCATTTTCTGAGAGCAGAAATAAATATATTGCACTTAAAAAATCAACAACAAGAAAAACAAATGACACACTGTATGTTGCTCGATGTTTAGGTTACATTTTACAGGATATGCCTATAAAAATAACGAACAAAAAACATACTAATTCTTTGCATCTCTTTTCAATGGTGTAACTTTTCATACAAAGATTCTCCTCCGTGAACACAGGAAATCAGGAGTCAAATAACAAAAGAAGGGTCGATCTTAGAGGTCAAAACTCATCTTAAATGCATACAAAGCAGAAAGCACAAGCTTCTATAGCATAAAATACAAATGAGATTAATTTTGTAATAAAAGGGGATGAAACACAACAAAATAAAATGCACTGAGAAATAGCTCACATGAACTGATCAAGACAGATAGAAATTCCAGTGTGTTTTATTGCGACTGTGGATTGGTTTCCAGGCGTCCAAATGACAGGGAAAAAACACTGCTGCTTGCCTATTGCCTTTCATCTCAACATGTAGTGGCCCAGGAGTTTATGTAACATTGGCGGTCCTCACAATTGTATACACTGAACCGCAGCCCAAATCAAATTATTAAATTACACAGTCTGGACTTTGTCAATGTCATCTTCAACTAAACCACTTTCTGTTCTTGAAAAAGCAGAAATTAAAGTTAAAAAAGAAGCTGAAAATGAGCACTTGTTTTTTTTTACTCAGAATTGAACAGAATCAGATCATTCTTTCACACTTTTTAAAAGACTGATACTTTTGAGATTGCACCATTATTCTATTATCAGCCAGCATTGTATTTTCAAAAAAAGGCTGTCCTCTTATTGGGATGACCATTGACTTCAATCATTGCCATTAGATTGGCTCCCCCTATACTTTGTACCTCACTAAACCCGCTAACACATCTCCCCAGCATGTCTTTGTTATTGTGACATAGAGAGAATGTTACAAACATCATAATACATTTGACATTTTGGGTTTCTGTCACATTGAGGTAACAGGACTGACAACCCATTACAACAAGGTACCCAGCAGGTATGATTCAAATGAACATGATTTCCCCCTACTGTTCAACAGAGCACTACCCCAACAGTCAACCCAGGGTTAGTTCTTTGTTTGCCCACAAAAGGCATGTACACTTGGACTTGCTCAAGTGTAAGAAAATACAAATATTTCTTTTTCAGAATTATGGTAACTGTCCAAACCTTTTTTGGACATTTTACTATTTATATTGACATGCTGAAATAGAATTTCAAAACTTTGCTTGACAGCACGGGAGAGCATCTAGTTAGTGATTGTTGATAGACAAAGTATGATTACAGGAATGGATTTCACTCTGGGCTCATGCCCTGAATAGCCAACCATTACCACAGGATATGCAATTTAAAAAAGAGTTTTATGTGGAAGAAGTTCAATGAATGTAGTGTTTTCAATGGTTAAGAATATGCAAAGTATATTTTAGTTTGTCTCCCACAATGAAATATTACCAGAAGGCTTCAAATAAAATAAAGATTCTCTGTAGTGAATAAAAAGCCAATAATGATAAACAAGTGTTCAACATACTTCCTGCAAAAGTGTATATTGAGCCAAAGTAAACCAGGGAAAGAGTTTCAATTACAACAAACCCTTTTTGTTGAAATGTTGTTTGGTTTTTCTTAGTGAGTTCAGCGGCAGACTATAGACTCGAGCATGCTTTTTAATTTATGGCACTAAGAAAGCTCCTATGTGCTCTGTAGTGCATTTGTATCACTATCTATTATCATATCTTATTATTATTGTTATTAACATTGATCTCTGTAGATGAGTGTTTGTGCAGGGGAAGGGGGGAGACAGTGCTGTTAGGATCTGTGTTGTCATTGGATATGGACACAACCTGGATAATAAAAAAAAAGCCTGGCCAACTCAAACCCAGACATGGTTCAATGCCCCCACAGTAGGCTTCAGGTCTTCAGACGGCTGTATTTATGTCCAGTGGTGAGTGCCTCCCATGTAGGTTCACAGGTGTGGTATGACAGGCTGGGGCAGGGTCTGACCCCGGGGAAGGCACAGTTCAACCTTTCAGCACAGTTCAGTGCTGCTTGAGCTGGGCCTGTGATGTGTCAGGTGCAGACAAAATGGCGGCACTGTCCAGTCCAGGCCAGCCAGTGTCCCCCTGCTGTGCCACTCAGTTATTTAATTTCATTATTTCCACTGATAAATGTGACAGGTCGCTCACGGAGGAGAAGAGAAGAGGGCTGTCGGTGCCGCCTGATACGTCAGTCTCAGTCCCGGCGGCGAATCAACATCCCGTTTCCGTTTCATCACCGGGAAGCTGTCGAGAGCCAGCACCCCCGGGTCGTTTCGATGTTCCTTATTCAGATACGGTATTTACAATGAGGTGGAAGGACGAGGGTTCGGACCGTGATGGCGATGACGGTGATGATGAAGGTGGCGGTGAGGAGGGATGCGGATGGCTGGGGCGGGTTCATACGAAAGGGGTCATGACCGTGGAGGAGTGCCGCAGTCCCTGTATGGCAGCGTAGGGCCCCTGCTGGAAGTAGTGGTGGTAGCGGGGCATGTGGAAGGAGGGAAAGGTGGGTCCGCTGGCCTGCATGCTGCCCGCCAGGGCAGAGGGGGTGAGGGGCATGCCCAGCCGGCTGTAGGGGGGCAGGGAGCCCTGAATGGGGTGAGGCAGAGGGCTGGCCAGGGCGGCCGAGCTGGTCCCCATGGCCGACAGAGACTGGGGGTGCTGGAACCCCGAGAATCCGGACGCGGTGGTCACCCAGGAACTCAGGGAGAGGTTGTCAGAGGCCGTGAAGGCAGAGCCTGAGAGATGAGAACGAATACAGAAATGATTTCCATATTTATCAGCAGCATTCTGTTCTAAGGCAGTCAAGAGACAGGATTAACTTTGAAATGCATTTATTCAATTCAATTGTATTTATATAGCAGTGTCGGTAACACGTTACAATAAGGTTACATGAATTGGCATTAACCAATGTACCGTAGTTGTTAACTACTGAGAAGTTAATCTGTACAGCTTTGTCAATGTATGTGTACATCATTAATTCATGTTAACAACTACTTTAGTTAATGTATTTGTTAATGGTTTACAAGTTTATCATATGGTTTGCTAATGTATAAATATTCATGTAACTAATACATGTAACAAATGCATTAACAAATGAAAAGTTAATTTCATGTTTAATTAATGTATTTGTATTAACTAATGATTAACAATAGTTAATGCCAATTCATGAACCTTATTATAAAGTGTGACCATGCTTTTTATGGAAGTCTGCCACAAAAACGCCATTACAGATTAACCAATGGGCTTTCTGAAAAATATATTGTCAGCCATAACTGTGGGTGATGAGATAACAATATGAATATTCATTATAATGCAAATGGTTTGTGTGTATGCATACGTTTTAACAATTAAAAACATTTTAATTTCCGTATATAAAAATATCTACATTTGAAATGGATGGTAAACGGTTTTTCTCATGAATTGTGTCCTGGGCTTATAATAACTGTTATAGATCATATTTCTGACTGTTTGTTGCTCAGCGAGCTTTGGGCGGCGAGGTTGGCACACACTCGGGGAAGGTGACATGACTCTTACCGCGGCCGTGGGTGGCGTGCCCGTCCTCGCCCATCGTGTCCTCCTCCCCGGTGTATGTCCGTATGGGCGACCGGGCATACGAGTGCTTGTGGATCAAACTCTCAACACTTTCCCTACAGCAGAAACCACAAGAAAATTACCCCAAAATATATCTCTTTGAACTGCACAAAGAAACCACCATAAACACAAGAGGGAATTGATCCATTCACAACATTCAGGAATCCAAAAAGGCCTGAGACAAGGCCTGAATTTACGCAAGTATGTACGCAAACCTCTTTTGTGTCTTGCACAGCATTTAGTGGTCAGTCCCATTAAAAAATTGCATAAACTGCTAAAACTCTTGTCTAATTTCACGAAGTTAAGGATGAAGTGCATTAGATTTAATCTGGGTTATTCATTTTCAGAGAGCTTTTAGTGGCTCAGACCTCAACTCAGACTGTAACTACATTTGTAATGATACTGTAATAATGCCTTTAAAAGCACTCTTCCAGTATTATAGGAAGGACTCCTTCCTCCTATGGTGCAGGTGATATTCATGTTTTTTAACCCTGTTCTGTGAAAAACATTATTTTGGACCAACTAACAGCTTGAATAAATCTCAGCCAATCAAAGGTATTGTGTGAACATTAGGTTCCAAAAATGTTCAAAATGTAGAGGTATCCTAAACCCCTAAGTTTATGAAACAAATGACATGACAGATGATGATGGTTTCAGCTCTGTCTGCTGCTGTAGTAATTTTTCCATGATGGATTTTTGAGGATACATGTCATGTCTCAGTTTGCCCAAGTTCTCTCTGAGATGTTTGACGTTCTACATGAAGCAATAGCAGGATTGTCCTCTGCTCTTATAGGGTGCACATCTGGCTACACTGGGCACATATAGCCGTGAATCTGCCTCGCTCCGGTAACCGCATTAGCCCCACTGGAAGAGTCCTGTCAGACAGCGGACAAGACAAGAGTGGCCTGCATTATCAAAGCCATACGTTCATATTAGCTCCCCAATTAGGTTAGGAAAGTGCAATATCTGTCAGCATACGATATAAATATGTGTGTTTTTATCAGAGATGAGCTCCCAGGAAGTGCCTCACAGCACAGCAGATAGGAGCTGTTTTCAATCAGTTACTGGGACCAATTGAATTACATCATGTTTTAGTGCAGTAACCGACTCCAGACTAATGTGATTTCTGCAGGTCTCTAAAGATCAATTGATCAGATTTAATTCGTAACCCCCTAAGAGAGGGACAGGCCTTTGCCTGCTTTGTTGGCAGTTTGAATTTTTGGATGCGAGCGGAGAGGGGTTTGTATGGTTTCATTAGAGTGTCGATTTAAGCGATTGTGCTGATATTGGCCGTTTCAGAAGCGAACATCTCTGTTTCGGCTTTGCGTTATAAAGACATTTGGAGCTCCTGCTGCAAGTGCACGTGTCTGCTGGTGAAATTACAACAGTACAGAGTCATTTCCCATGTAAATAATGTGGATAATAGAGGGAAATAAGGGGGAGTGAACAGTTCTGTTTTATACTGAAGAAACAAGATTTTTAAGGTAACACATAACTTTTTTATCTGGTCATTACGACGCACATGCACACACACACACACACACACACACACACAGATACACATACATCACTGCAACTGTTTTGGATTCTCTTCCCCAGTGTAAAATCCAATTTGAAATACGAGCTACCAGATGTTTCAAAATATAGCTTGAGCTAGTCAAACCATGTTGAGTATGAAGCTGGTCTAACTGGTTAACCAGCTACCAGCTGTTTCAAAATCTAGCTTGAGCAGTTTTTTTCAGCCGGGTGATCCGTCTCTCTCTCTCTCCCTCCCTTTCTTTTACACATACTCTCTGCTCCCCCCCTCCCACCCACCGTGTGGATCTGACTGTCGTCTATACACAGTAGAGCCACAGAAATAACAGGAGGCCTAAGACACTCCCCAGCCGAACATTAAAGACTATACACTGCCAGCCTCCCCTCCCCCAATGCATTTATCTCAATGAGCAGCAGAAAACAAACAGCGTACGACATGGCATTCCCAGTACCTCTCGATGTCAGTCAGCCTGGAGGAGTCCCTGAAGCCTTTGGCAAAGGGGTTACTGTCGATCTTCAGCTTGGTTATCTGTCAGGCAGAGGGACCAGGCAGCATGATTAGACCACTTCTCTGATACCACGTTCTGATGCTAAACACATACCATAAACACAGACCCATTCAGTACAGGAATAACTGAGGCCTCTTGGTAAAAAAAATAAATAAATAAAAACAACACCAACCAAGTAAGATGTTACACCTTTATAGTGTTGAGAATATACAGACATACACAGTACACTGTATATTGTTTTTACAACATAATGAACAACAACTAAATAGTGCTTTGCTCATTTGTACTATAAACATATTTGTCTGAAAAATATTAACTATATGTGTTCAGCCTGCTGAGGAGCTGTTCTGTGTCAGATGCACTTTGCATTCAAATATTATTTTCTCACACCTTGCTTCTTTCCTCACACAACATTTTGTGTGAGTAATGCTAAATGTGTCATTAAGGGATAATAACACATTTTTGTGGTGGGCTAGAGGCAAATTCTGGGTTTAAGCATGGTATGCTTGCTGATTCCAACACTCCAACACAATAAGAGAGGAAGGTCTACAGTTGAATAGTTAGGGAGAACCTCATGGGAGAACCTGGCTACAGTACACTGTGACCTGACTCCAGCGAGGGCCCCTGCCATTGGCTCGGGTCCTGTGTTTGGACTCACCAGCTGGTTCTGATAGGCGGTGACTGCGGTAAAAACAGTCTCGGTGAAGACAAAGGTACGGAACTCCTCTGACTTCAGGTTGAGCAGCGAAGCGGTGTGGTCTTTCTTCTTGATGATGTGGACACGGGGCTGGTACTTGTGCATGGAGTTCAGGATGATCTGGGGAGCAGAGCGGGGGGGGGGGGGAGTTTCATGTGAGACCAGACCCCAAAGCACCAGTGCTATTCCCCCCGCCTCCTTCCTTTTTCCAAATCACATTCCACTGTACTGTACCATTCTTTGTATGATAAGATAAAATGCCATTTTGAAAATGCCACAGGGGTTGCTTCCATGGAAACTCAAAGGTGTAATAAAATCTGTGAGGCTGGCACTTTTGCCTTTTTTTTCAGAAGCCTTCTGCAAACTGAATTAATGCTAAAAACAGGGAAGAAGACAAGTGGCAGCCTAGTAGTAGATTGTACAAATTCACATAGTGTACCTGCATATATCCAGTCTGCCCAAGATGTTTAGCTTTCAATAGTGACAGGGGCAAGGCACACTACACAATGTCCGTCTCTTTGATCCCAAGCTCATTGTTTCATCACCATGTGAATCTCATTTTCCAACCTTTCTATCCCTTTTTACATTCTACTTGTATTGTGTCAAAAAATGTAAACTACTTTGATATGTAAAATAGTCTAAGCAAAATAACTACATGTCCAACAGACTATTTCCATGGAATTATATCAATTAACATCCTATTCTTTGCTCTCAACAGGAACGTATACATTGTTTTCCTTTAGGTATGTAATATTGTTTTCTGCGAGAGAAAAGTAACAGTTATATATGTTTGAAAAAAATAAATAGGCGGTACATAGGCTATTGTTACGCAGAACTGAATCATGTATGGATTTGTAATATTCAAATATAGTGAATTAGCTGTTTTAAAATGGCTGCAAATGTTTTATTTATTGTGGCCTACTACTAGCTAACTCGGCTTCACATATTTGCCTGAAATATCTTCAATATATGTTTTGCTTTTGTGGGCGTTTGCGATATAAATATGAAACAATCGCAGATATATTAGTCGAAGAACGACCTTGGCTGTTAGCAGTTTATTTGCAGTCCGAATATTTACAATATTTAATATATTAACGAGCGCACAGCATCATGGGCTTGAATGAAAAAACATCTTTAGTTTGATGTCAGGCCTGTTTTTCTGGGATGAACACCGGCCTTTCACTGCTGATGCACGGTTAGAGCCTTTCAAGACAATTTAAACACAAGCAATAATATAGACTTAAAAAAAGACTTGAATGCATTCCTTATTGAATTATTTGGAATTAGCATTTTGAGTAAATTAATATGCATTTATTTTATGATATGAGAAAAAGCAACCACTATTTATTGATTATTTATTATTTAATAAAACGTTAATAAGGGTCTATATTTTATGAATATCAGATTATTGTTTGAGTTGATTTAGAAAGCTCCTTCGTTATTTTTCTAAATATTTTAGTATTGGTTTCACCTAACAAATAATTTTCTTTATTATCCTTGTGCATAAATCTCATCTGCAATTAACGGATTAATAAGTTATCAGTTATAAGATAAAAATTACCTTGGGTAATCATATTTGAAAATACACAGTGTAGCCTATAGACTACCTTCCTTGTTGCTATCAATTCCAAGATTGCCACAACTTCATAGAATGAACAGTCATAGAGGAAAGATGCTAAATACGTACATGGCCGTGCTGATCCAGCTCGTTGTTTGTAAGCTTGACTTTCTCGAAGGACACCATCTGCTTCAGCAATTGTTCGCCGGTAAAAGGGGAGTCTGGGTGCACGTACAGCCTGAAATGATAATATGTGGCCAACATAAATATTCAAACTATAATATACATTAGCTATGTATGCTAACAAACATCTTCGATTAATTGCTTCCGACGTTGTACAGTGTAAAACATGAAACACCATATCTACCCAATACAATAATGGTAACAGATTACAAGTATTATTATTGAATAAATAACCTTTAGGCCTAACTTGATATTACTGATTCAATTGATACAACACGAAGGCCACGATTATTTATTCATCTGTTAACTCACCTTAATTTTATTCAGTAGGCTCAATAATTATGTCATTTTTTTAAAGCATAGGCTATAACTTCAACATATTCTTTAAAATCCTTAATAGCTGCCGAACAAACCAAATCGAATTAGGTGCCCCTTTTTATTAGCTATTAATTACAAAGACAAACAAACAAATCTCTCTGAATTGGGACCTGGCTAACAACTGACAACAGGTTAGCTAAAATCATGCCTTCTACAGCGACATATTAAACGCCCTCTTAACAGGATTAAATAATAATAATAATTTATTCAAGTTAATAGTTCGCTCCATGAAATTCTAATTATTTGGCACATGTATGCAAACGGATCACCGGTCATACTAATGCAAGCTCTCTTTTATCAGCTGCTGAAAATACTGGCTTCACATTATACACTCCGTTATCTCTGTCACAATTCGCGATTAGAGCAATGGCGTCGACCAAATCAGCAACAAATGTCAGTTTGCCAAAATAAAGAAAGCATGTTCCCGTGTGTTGTTGACGTTACAATGCCGTCTCGAAGAAACAAAGAGGCCCAGGAGAAAACAAAGGAAAGCGAGAGTTCAGAGAAACCACACACCGTGCTGGCAGAGGGGGGTCCGCTTTCCCTGCCACGAGCCAGGATGACCTGTGGTAGGCGTATCGGTATCTCTTGTTGTCCACGGGAACAATGTCCATCAGCACTATATATTTGGCGTCTGTGTCTACCCCAGAGAAAGACACGCGGATGGTTGGGAACATTCTTCTGTTGAGACGGGAGGGAAGAGGGGAATCGTGATGTTAAGAATGGAATAATCTCAAAATAATATATCATGTCAAATTTCACAAAATAATATATATTTTGAAATAATCAGTTTCGTGAAATATAAATAGTTTCTGGTTGAAATGAAGGTCTACTTGAAACTCCCTCCTCCTCCTCCTCCTCCTCCTCCTACTACTACAACTACTACAAAAAGGCTAATAATAATAATAATAATAATAATAATAATAATAATAATAAAGAAGAATATCATAAAAATAGATGTAATAAATGCTATGTATATTTCATGATAAATATGATGATGATGACTATTATTATTATTATTATTATTATTATTATTATTATTATTATTATTATTATTATTATAACAAATAAGCCTTGTTCTTGTAGACTACTTTCATATTATCCTAAACAAATGTAAATACAGTTTAAAATAACATGACCTAAAAGCTTAGTTCTACAGTTTGTTATTGTTATCAGCTATCCCTGTAACAAAGACAATAGGCTCTAGAATCCGAATCAGATATTGGATATTGTGGAATTGCATATATTATTTTTTAAATACTTAGACGAATGCAATGGGTAATATACACAGGCCTACCTCATATTTGAATTTTACCGTTTTACACTGTAATATAGCCTGGGCAAAATACCCTACAAAACGTTTGCGCAGCCTCGTCTAATCATTTCCACGAATCCCGTCTCATGAAATAATATATATATAATATAATAAATAATATATAATAATAATATAATAAAGTACTAATTGATTTTAATAGTGTAATCAGAATGCTGATAATTCATTGCATCTGTTTGTTTTCTGTTTGCTAGTATGATATCGTGATCTGTTTGGTTATTTTAACGATGCTGATGCTGATGCAGATAATTTGAAGACAAAACATTTTAATTAGCTATCATTTTCTTCTTGGAGAGAATTTACCCGCTGATTTATTATTTCATCGTGAAAATGAGAACAACGCGTGTTTACCTGCCGGATTTTGTGATGATCATTTCTGTTCCGAGCTCGTGGAACTTGTCCCAGAGTTCCTTGGTTTCCAGGCTGCAGCTGATTTTCGCCATCTCCTCGCTGGGTACACTCGGTGTGGTGGGGATGAGCGGCTCCGTGCAGATCGGCGGCGTGTTTCCGCTGAAGTCGGCGTGGACTTCCAGACTGGACAGGTCTGCCAGGCTTTGGTTGCAGGATGACTTTTCCACGAATTGCTCTGGGAGGGACAACGTCGCATGTTTACTTCCTTTTCATATTTAGACTAAACTTAAGCTTAACTAGATGAAAGGACAAAGATAAGTTTTTCCACTTATATAGCCACACGTTAATACTACTAATAATAAAAGCCTAATAATAATATAATGAGAAAAATCATATTACTAATAATTTCATGTATTTTATTTATTGGACGTTTTAATTGGCCTATTAAATCAAATCGAATAATATCGTCTCAACGCAGGCCTGCGGATTTAACAGAAAACAAGCCAAAATATAAGCAATACGTATGCTGTTAAACGTAGGCCTATCTGGTAAATGCACTTCTTGACTTAAAATGTCAAAGGTAATTGCACACCTTTTCGCGTGGAATAGGTTACTGGAATTGACTTGAATTAAATAAGTATATGCATCACTCGTATCACTGTTAAGGTTCTTATATTTATAACCTTGATGTTTGCACTTGATGTAGGCTATCTCAGATATTTTGCTTTTGGTTGTCTGTTGGTTTGGTCTGATGGTTTACAGTTGGTGATTTTAAGTCACCTACACAAACTGGGATGTAGATATGGACCAATAGTGTCCTCTCTGACTTAATGTTGAACAAATGAAAAGGTTATTATTTATACCATTAAGTTTAAAATGTTCTGCCAGGAATCAAGGGTTTAACCTGGTACAAATCCAAATCATTTAATTGCACAACAAACAAATTGGTCTTTATTTTGTCTGATTTCATGTTTGTGTTTTAGAAAAGATGACGTTAGTTAACCTTTTTCCAAGTAACATCACGAGCTGAATGGCACAGTCTGTTTTAACCCTCCTATTATGTTCAGATTTTATCTCCAGTGTTACATTTGGGGTCAAATTGAGCCCAGCAGTTGAAATAAACACAAAAATATTGTAATGGAAAAAAATGGAAAAGTAGTGTGTCGCCTTCTTATTGTCTCCCAAATTACTAGCCTTTTATCCATAAACATAAAAAATCTGTGAGAAACATCTCTTAGAGCCTAATGTAGTAAGTACAGTAAGTGAAAGTTGGGCACCTGTATGGGAAAGTGCCACCAGAATCATTCACAAAGAAACCTGAGAAAGAAAATTGAAATGGTTGTATATTTTCGTACATGTTATACAGTTATAGAGGGCCAAAATAACACATTTGTATGGAAGTTGGTACAGGACTTCACATAGCATTATGTTTGTTGCATTTTTACTATTTAATGCCACCAAATTTGAAAATTTGAAAAATTCAAACACTGAGGTCAAACACTGAGTGGGGTCAAATTGACCTCAAACATAATAGGAGGGTTAATTGAATAGCATAGTTGTTGATTTTTAGGATACTTTCATTAAATATAAATAGTAGGCAAATGTATTTCTATAAAGTAACATTTTTTAAAATTGATTTAACCTTTATTTCACCAGGCAGGCAAATCGGAATCTTATCAGACTCAAACCTGGTTTGAGTCTGTTCATGGCCTAAATTTTGGTTTTATCGTTTTTTTTTTTTTGGTTTTTTTTTTTGGAACGTTTCCTGATGTTTTGCAATTTTGACATTCGTTTAAATGAGAATGGCTTACCTGGATTAATTTATATTTATTTATTTTTTATCTATGAGTAGAATAATCAATTTAAGAACGCCATCTCTCCTAGGGAGAGAATATCACCGTCTGTTGCTCAAGCTGTGACGATATTTTCATGCATTCTACTTACCCAATGGTTTGATAGTATTTTCTTCTGTTTCCTTGTCTTTCGTTTTTCCACTTGACATAAGAGCAGCGATAGAAAACGCATTCGCTCGAGAGGAGAGCTGGGGCTTCGGGGAGGACGTGTACTCCATGTCGGGAAGGTCCACTTCAGTTGCAGAAGTCAAACAGATTTTGTTACGCCAGTTGTAGCGGCGGGAACCCTCTCTCCAACCCCGTAGAGTAGGCTTACGAAAAGTATACAAGAAATGAGCTGAAGTGCTCGATTTCTAAACGGACATGTACATGGCACAATATAAATGTACAACACTGTTTCAAAGCTTCAAGACTGTTTTCGGTACAGACTTTGCCGCAGTGGAGACATAGCTTGTGATGGTTTGCCCTCTGTCGATGTTTGTATTCTAGTCCAGGAGCAGCCGCTACATTGCAGCTGCGGGACACTTGCGCAGCCCTTAATTTTAGTTTCCTCTGAATCACTATCGTCCACAGCCAATCGGCGCATTGGGTACTACGTCACACTCTCTCCTGTCCTGCGAACTAAATCGCAGCCAAACAGCCTATTAAAAACAGCTTTTCTTCCTACTCCAGCAATTAGGCAGAATCTGAAGGGAATCTAACCCTGATCTGACACTTCTAGCCTCGCAGATAAGGCATCACATTGTTTAGTGTGTGTTGTTAATGTATTGGGTGATAAGAAACGGTCTGGTACGTTATAGACGCACACCACGTTAAATTCATAAATGTTTATTAATTCCGTTTAATACTCTTTTATCGAAGATTCAAAATGTTCCATTTCTACCTTTTGTGGGAGCCTGTCAAGTGCTTTTTTTAGTAGACTATGTGAAAGGAGATTTTCTGTCTTTATATGTTCTCTGTTATTCCTTTCAATAGGCTACTGATAGAGGGAAAATCAGAAAATATATGCAACAAATAATTTATCGTTTCTTTCCTTTGGTAAACAAAAGTATCCGTGCATGGTTCTATACCCAGAGCGAAGTGACATTTGCACCCGCATGAAGTTATTGAACAAATTATAAATTATTCTGCGTATGGGCCTACACATATAAATGTTACATGTATCATCCTATCAGAGTCATTCATATTATCAAAAGAGGAGGCTTGAAAAAAAACGGTCAATATCCAGATTAAATCACGTATAATACAATAGTCCACATTCAGTCGGAATACGTTTGTTCTTATATCTTATAGCATATAGTGTAAGGAGAGCATAATCAGAACTACCATTATTAAAATAACAAAGGAATGTGTAACATTAAATAATAGTGATTTAAGAAATAAATTGTTGACATGTAGCCTTTTTCAGAATTTTACTGGATGAACCGTTGTT